>NC_034419.1:3225028-3525028 GCF_002078875.1 Numida meleagris | reverse complement strand
CTTCAGGATTGCATCTTTCACAGTCTTAATTCTAAACATATCCAGGATATTGCATATATATAGTTTATAGAATGCTTGTTCCTTTCTGGGCTGAATTCTGAAATCCTAAAATTGTAGTGCCATTTTAACCGCAAAACACTCAAGAAAAGGCATTCTGGCCTAAGCAAACAGGTCTTCATATAGTTTTACCTTTGTTACTTCAGAAATTTGCTTCTTAACATACCAGTATTCCCTAGCAATCAAGAAAAAAAATATTGGCATATACCACAAAAAGGATCATCTATTGAAAAAAGAATACACTGAGGTCTTTCCTTTACTTTCCATTGACTACTTGTGATGCAATAGTCGAATTTCTTCATTAATACCTAATGATATGACAGCGCTCCACGCACAAGATACACACCAGGGAGGAGTGGCTGGTGCCATCAGAGGGATCTGCTGCCATTCAGAGAGACCTTTATGGGGTGGAGCAATGAGCAAACAGGAACCTCAGAAAGCCCAGCAAAGGGAAGTGCAATGTTCTCTTTCTGGGAAGGAAACAGCCCCAGGAAGGACCAGCAGGGCCAACCAGTAGGAAAGCAGCTCTGCAGAAATGGACCCAGGAATCTTGGTGGGCACAAAACTGACTGGGAGTCAGAAACACATCCTCGCAGCAAAGAAGGCAAACAGAGCCTCCTGGTCTGCGTTAGACAGAGTGCAGGCATGGGAGGTGTCCTTTTCCTCTACTCAGTACTGCTGGGATATCTGGATTGCTGAGACCAGTGCTGGGCTCCCACAGCAAGAGACACAGAATTCCTGGAGGGCGTTCAGTGAAGGGACAAAATGATGATTAAGGGACTGGAACATCTCGAACGGCACTTGGAGGCTGAGAACTGGGGCTGTCCAGCCTGGAAGAGAGAAGGCTCAGGAGGGAACTTTATCAAAGTGTTTAAGTACCTGACGGGAGGGAGAAAAGAAGATGCTGCCAGACTTCTCAGTGGTGCCCAGTGAAAAAAATCAGGGTCAAACTCTGGAACAGGCTGCAAAGTCTCCATCCTTGCAGACATTCAAAATGTGATCAGACACCACCTTGAGTAACCTTCTCTCTTTGAACCTGCTTTGGGTCAGGTGGATGAACCAGATCATCTCCAGACGTGCCTACCAACCTCAACTGTTCTCAATCCGTGGCTCTGTGAAACCACTTAGCTCCTCAACCTATTTCACCGTCTCCATTTGTGGAAGGGAGACAATAGATAGAAACTGCACAAACTTTCAAAATAATTTGCAGTTACTTCTGTTGGTCCTCTTCTGCGTTTACACAGGAACTTCTCTCATAGCCTGATGCACAATCCTTATAACCTCTAACTGCAATGGCTACTTTAGAAATATTTTGTAACTCGGTTACCATTTCTCAACTGTGCAGTCTGATATTTAAGTGGGGATCCCACATCATTCTTGAATCTTCATACTTGATTGACTTGAAATATTTTAGAGGATTATGTCTTACTCTTTGCAGTGATGCCAGCCAGCATCCTAAAACCACTTTCATGTTACTGACCTATGTTACAAAATGCTTCATTTTATTACAAGTTTTAATAAAAAGTGTATTTGTAATTTTTAGTAAAATGAAGCATACTGATTCTTTTTCATCAACTGTAATTCACCATATTTAATACACAAAATAGGATCATACATAAAGAAAAACAAGAAAGCATGTTCTCTCTCTCTCTAGACATGAATAAAACCTGTAAAACTTCAAACAAGACCCCACAGCTCTTAAAATTGCAGTGTCTGTGCTCTGTACAAATATAAAAAAATATAAGAAAATGCTATTGATCACCTTCATTGCTTTATGTAAGAAACCAAAGCTTAGAGGATTTTACCATATACAAAGCTTGCATATAAAAATCCAGCATACAACATATAATCCCTCTTGGAAGAAATACTGCTCTATTATGCAACCGTTCCACTGAGGATATATAATCTCCAAATACAACATATAGATCTGTGATATACAGGGATACATTCTATACAGTCTTAAAGTATTGAGCATCCACACTGTGCATGATAAAGCTCTGGCGAGCTGAATCTAAGCTGAGATTTCCTAATGGCAAGCAGAGCGCTTGGACTGCAGGTGCTGCAGAGGCAGCAGAACTATCCCGGTCACAGAGATTTCTGTTGCTGGATTTGCAACCGAGCCATACTGCCAGGGAGCCTCCATTCAGAGTACATTCACTGCTACCTTCTTGCCTCAACAAGAGAAGAAAATTAATGGAAACATGAGAGAGACTATATTAAGCTTTGGCAACACATTTTAATATATGAATTAAGCAAAAAACTCTCTAGAGCTGACGGTTTCATAATAATCATCCATAGCCTTTTTCTATAACCCTGTTTCAATTGGCTTATTTAAATTATCCAGAAATATGTAATTTTAATCATGATTTTTCTACAGTTGATCAGATAACGTATGAGCGTAATGAGTTTCTGTTCAGCAATCAGCCAGAAATACATAGGGAGCAATACCTGCTAAATTCCAGTGAACTGTAATATCCTTCTTTGTTTCTCCTTGAAAATAGAATGAAAAATCCGGCAAAAGCTAAGCTTATTCTGCACAGGGTTCCACGTTAGGGTGAATCAAATAAACTGCCTTCTTCCCTTCAGAACATTATTTTAAGTCTGACCTGAGAAAGTATTTACATTTATTAAAAGGAGGTGGGTTCAATTTACAGAACTATCAGCTGCTGTAGTCCTACTGCAGTATAATGAGGTTTAGTGAACGTTAGAGATAGGTACAAGGTCATGACTTCTATATTTATTTCAAAATGTAATAAGGAGTCCTTACATAGACAACTCACATTTGAAAATACAAACTGCAGGATGAAAATTTATAAAAAGGTAACCCTTCTAACATTCTTACGTATTAGCATAATATACATTTACATTTTCAGTGTACTGACAAGATTTTTTTTGCTATCATTAGAAAAATGTTTGCATCACAAATTCAGAGCATTAGAAAAGATAAGCTGTATGTTTTTTCCTGCTGGGAGAGGAGGAAAAAGAAAAAAATAATCCTTTGAAACTGTTTCCTAGATACACGATATAAAATTTAAAAGAAAAATGCACTTAGAAATGTCATCTCGTGGAAGCTCTTAAAAGAGCAGTATGATATCCAGTTCAGCATTACCACATCTTCTGTAGCCTGTAATCCTACTGAGAAGCATGAAACTCTTCCAAGCTGTGTCAAGGTACATGCATGAAGCCTTTTTACATATGCAGAAAGCATGAGAAATATCATTCAGTTTCCACTGCCTACAGAAGAAAAAATGACCTTTTCTGTGAAAATGCAAATGTATTTATCATTGATGTGCTGGGCCAAAAATCAATTCTCCACAGAAATGTAAGAAGAAAAATGGAAAAGATGAGAAAGGGGGCACAAAAAAAAAAAAAAAGCGAGGTAAAAGAAAGATGTTCATGCTGCATTACTACACACAACTTATCTACAAGCCCCGATTTACTGCCTTATTCACAAACTTACTCATTTTAACAGCACTACAAGGAAAATACGAAACACTTCTTCACAGATAGCAATTTTGATTAAAATGAGAGGAACATGAACAAAGTAAAAGCTGTATGTGATCAAAGACCTGCTGGATACCTGAGTCAAACAGTTATTTCAGAGCAAGGTACAAGAGCTAGTCATGCATATGGATGACCTCTCACAAATTAAATGCTAATCGGGAACGCATCTCGACATAAAAAAATGTGGACTGTGAAGTAGATCTGTAATCTTCCTCCACTAAGCAAAGACTAACAAAAAGCCTTCACCATCAATTTCGTACTGCATCAATATTAACTACCAAGCCCAGAAATAAAAGTACAGTTTTATTTCTATCAGGTATGCCAGCTATCTTTCAGCCATCCGCATTTGTGTAACAGCTCTGCAATCCTGTAACAGAGTCCCTAGCAGAACATACTAAGGAGGTCAAATGACCAGAAGTCCTCATAAGTATGCAGCATTTTGGACGCATATGAATGGGAAAATGAACAGCTTTACCACGAAGGAATATCCATTCCCTTTTAGCAACTTCAATACTTACCTTCTTGAAGATACGGAAAGCACGGGGCTAAGCATCTGCTCCTGGCAGCCCCGACGCTCCAGGACTGCCCACAGTCATGGTCTCAGCAGCCCCCTACGCACAATGCCCCAGCAGCTGCCCCTGCTTGCACAGGACAACTCCAGGCCAGTAAATGAGGGGCTGGGGAAGGGCTCAACCGCTGCCCGGGACCACTGGGCAGAGGAGCTGCCAGCGCCGCAGGCAGGGATCAGCTGCACAGAATCTCCCTTTACATAATAGGAAATGACTCCTGTGATCTTATGGTTTCTGTTAAAGCGCTCTGTGTTTCATGAGCAGCCGAAAGCTTTGCCATGCAGCATGCAGGGATTTGGGGCCGATTCCTCTTTTTTTTTTTTTTAAACACGGATATATCTGTAAGAATGATCAGTTATTGGACCATACACCACAGAAAGCCTTTCCCCATCTTCCCACAGGAAACATTATACATGCTTAAAAGAAATTACATAAATTTCCCTGTTCCTGTAACAGTATTTTCTAATCCATTTCAGTAGAAATGCACTGCACTACTTTTTTTTTTTGTTGTTATTCTGTATGCCCTTCACTTTCAAGCATACACACTGAAAAACTGCAAGCAGCTCTATAAATAAACCCAACTGAGGATTACATATTTTCCTAACAAGAAATGCCTTTACCTATCATAAGATAACATTAAAGTTACAAAAAGTCAAACTGTACTACTCACATTTAGGTCTTTTCTGCACGTCCGATCGCTACCCGCAATGATAAAAGCAAAACCTCATCCACGTGTTATCCTCACCAATAAAGAACAGATTTAATCAAAATCAAGCCCATTTGTTTAAAAAGACAACATCGTACTGAATTTTCAACCTACAAAACCACAGTGAATTATTTCTGATGCAAGAGTGCCTTTCAGCAATGCAGCTTCTGACCGACCTTACAGAATATTCCGCACAAGTTGAAGCATTACCTTTGCAGAGATTCACAGGGCACAAACCAAAACCCAATGCATCACTCAGACCCGCTCTCCACACCATTTTCTCATCAGCTTGAGCCTTCCCGAGAAGCAAATTGCCAAATAAACAAGCTCAGAACAGAAAGGGGAAATATATATATATATTTTTATTCTCATGCTGTGGACGTCGCTACTTACTTGGCTAAGATATCATCACAAATCCAAAATGATTTCAATTACACAGCGCAGTAATCACCGTTCGGCATCTGTAAGGGATTGACAAGCGGAGCTCCACTAGCGGAGTCCCTCTGCAGACCGTACCATCGCGGCGAGCAGGTGGGGAGGCAGCCAGCCTGCTGCCAGAGCATCGCGCTGCCAGCGCCACTGATGTTTATTGCCTGCAGCTTCCCACTGCTAAAGAAGGCGAGCAAACAGCAGACGTCGTAGGGAAGGAAAATGTTTCTCTGAAAGAAAAATGGACTGAACCACCATGTTGTTGTTTGTGATTTTAATACTTCCCTTGGGATAATGACAAAAACGGAAGATGGCAAACTACCAGGAAGATGCCACTTACTCAGAAACGGGAGAAACCTTCAAGGACAAGGACTGCCGTGTCCTGTCACTGGGAAGGGAGGAAGGGGCAGCGGGGGAGGCCGTGCCCGGAGGGGCTGGGGGTGAGGCAGGCACAAACCCACTGCCCCTGCAGAGCTGTGCTGGCTGCCGCTGCGGCCACACGCCTCCCAGGTCGGGAACTGCTTGTACCACGGGCAGCAAATGCAACAAACATCCCTCTCCCGGTTATCTCACGTTCACCTTTCACAGAGATGCAGCTCTCTTCCTCTCCTGTCTTCTCTTTCTGCTTATGTAAGAGCCAAAGTTAATTATAATGAAAATATTAAGAAATTATTTCCGGGCTGTGATGTGATTTTTGCTGCATTTTTGCTTCTGTCATGCCCTCCAGAAACCTAAATCCCATGCAGGAGAAGCACGCCAAATGCCCTCAGCTTCCATCTGATCCAGTCACATCAGCACACCATGCAAAACTACACAGACAAGCCACAGGAGCTTTCTGCCTTGATTTTTTTAAACCATATAAACTATAGCTCTCTGCCTCATGACAGTGAGTTTGGCACTTTCTGAGTCAGAGCATTTTATTTTATCCTGAGCTCCTTAGTATCTGTTCAGTGTTATTGCTTGAGAAAAATCTACCTATTATGTTGAAATATTACACACATAGGGTTCTGAAATGCTAACGGCTGTTTATTTCAGTGGAAGAATCTGTTATAGCTATGCAAAAAAATCCAAGCACTAAAAATAAAAGACATCGGTCCCTTAAAAGAAACATACCATTTTCTAACTAACACAGGTTGTTTTTTTCAAAGTAAATTATGGCTGGTACGAGTACCATGTTCACAAACTGTGACTTCAGGTGCTGTACCTCAAACCACTCCATCCTGAGAGCGGCTAAATACAGATCTGTTCTTCTTCAACTATGTTTAAAACAGCACATATAGAAGTTGTGAGCTTTTCCGTAGCATCCTAGGACAGCAATGCTTCGTGACTTCGCTCTGTCTTGGACAGAACAAGCAAACTGTGAGCAGGCGCACCTCCCCGAGCACTCACAGGAGTAGCTGTGCTCTGCTCTGTCATCCTGCCTTACTCGCTGCTCAGAATATCAATTCAGTCGGTTAAACCAAAAGTCTGCACTGCACTGCACCAAAATGGAAGCTATTAAAAAAAAAAAAAAAAAAAAAACACCACACACAGCTAGGATCATTGATCAGGGAGTTTCATCTATGCTGATTTCTTTTTGAAAATGAAGTGAAATTTAAATCAGAGCTAGGATCAATACAGATTTTTCTCCTGTGAAACTGCCTTTCTCATTAGAAAGCTACAGGCAATTAGATGCATGTCAGGCCACTATACGCAGTGACTTTGGGTTATATTAAGCATAGACGTGTCCCCTTTTTCTGAGCAAGTACAAACTGCAGCTTTAGGGAGCATGGAGTGCAGACTCTGAACTGAATTCCTGTTCTGAACCAAACAATAACAGAACAAAAAAGTATTGTACTTAAGATGTGTTGTGCTTAGGTTTGGACCCCCAAATGCTGGTGACCTCTACTGCTCTGCCAGGAAAGCAAGAAGGCACTAAGGTCATCTGCAAGTACGTGGCTAATAAAATTCTTTTTTTCTGTACAAGGTTTATAAATAATTTGGAAAGGTCTAAAAGGTTGATGGACACGGTAACAAAATATATTAAAGATTTTTTTTTAAACTGCCTTTTCTGGATGAAGAAAGGAATAGGGAATAGCATGAAGAAATTAAACACAGTATAAGAACCTGTTCCATACATTTGGCTATTGCCAGTTAGAGGACTGCAGCTCACAGCCACGTGTCATATCACAGGAACTTCATATCATATCATGATACTACCTGATCAGGAAATATTCTAATTCTTTGTTCTGATTAACAGAGAAGAGACAAGGCAATGCGAAGAAGAGGAAAATAACAAAAATATGTTGAAAGGGGAAGAAAAATACTACTTTGAGCTTATTATTATGAACCTAAATCCAACAGAACAAGTTTTCCCATGAATATTCCCAGTGCACATTTAACATAGGGCCTCAGATGTATCTTACCACATAACAAGATGACCAAGCTATTCAACCTCTTCGCTAGGCGTATCATTTTGAAGCCTATCTTCAGTGCTAGGGACAATTTACTGCTAGAGTTGGTGCTGTCTTCACCACAGCACTGCCCATCGTGCTGCTGCCACCTGCGCTGCAGGAGCCAGCCGACAAGGCTGAGGACAGCCCCACAGGCTGCACTTCTGGGAGTAACAGCCGAACTCCCATGTCCTGGCACTGTGCACAGCACTGGGAGCTCACCTGGGTTTTGAATCAAGAAGCTATGAATTGAAAGTCACCTTATGTTTGTCCTTACCTGCAGCTACTAAGCGCAAACTCTCCAGAGATGCTACAGATGCTTTCTTTAGCCGCAGACCAGCAGCAGCCCCTGCCCCAGGCTGGGCCAAGGGCTGCCTGCTGCCTGCAGTGAGGTTCCTGCTGCAGGGCTCAGTGCACACTCACTGTCCTTCAAGGTACAGAACCACTCAGCATAAGGAATACCTGCTATACAGCACTAGTATCTTACAATCAGTGCTAAAAATAGCAATTCCACCCCCAGAAATAGGCCGTCTATTAAATAGTAATAATAGAAAAAGGCTTTATTTATTTATTTTTAAGAACACGACTGTGAAACGAAGGAACACTTTCTAATTTGCCTTTCTGCATTTGCAACTCAGAATGGCTATAGTGTTAGCAAGCACTTTCTCTAGAGATCTCATAATAAAATTTAATACAAAGCACTGCAAAACAATATAACATCAGAACTATGCCCCTCTCTTGAAATGAAGGTTTGTTCACGTGTCCTCGTGCTTCTAACAGCATCCAGTGGCATATTATTGTGTCCTGACATAAGAACAACTTAGCACCTTCACTTCAGGGCAAGCAGCAGAAATGGAAAAAGAAAAGGAGCAGAAACACTGAAAGAAAAATAGAAAGCAGCTTCTTAGTACTAACCTTACAGAGCTCCACAACAGTGCTTGCAGGATGTGAAAGGAAAGAGACTTCAGCTGTTGAGCTTGACACACAACCTGGGAAATGGCTTCACCAATAAAACCTCAACTGGCAACTCAGAAAGTATTCAGAGACTAAAGAGAGATTCTACCAAATTTATTTAGAGAAGAATGTCATTCCATATGTGTTGGTGATGGACATCATGAGCACATTTCAAGGTCTTTATGAGATAATTAATGACAGGAAACACAGGAACATTATTTTAATTCCTCTTTCCAGATCTTGGGGACCAAGACCTCCTTTTCGGTAAGGCTGTCCAATCAAGGGAACAGCACTGGAAACTATCAGCACATTTGTAATATTTTTCTAATCACAACCCAGATACTTAAACTAGAACAGCAGACTGGCAGCCTTTCATATTTTTGAATCTCATTTGCTACATTTTAAAAACAGGAATTAAATCTGTTTTCAGACTCAGTGTTTCTCCAGTTTTGAAACATTGTGCAGTAGTATTTCTGCAAAGAAACAGTTTGCATTTCCTAACTACACAAACATGTTATCCTAGGAAGCAAAATGACCTAATAAAAGTACAGGAGAGGGACCTCAGAACACTCGAATTCAAGGACTTGCCCTGCTGTTTCTTGACTCTGGGATGTTAGTAGGTCACTTAATCCCACTGTGCTTCCATTTCCCTAACTATAAAATAAGTATATTCACTAGTTTAAGTTACAGCAGTTATAAGTTGCTTGGGTGGTTAACCCTTTCCTGTCTTTGAGGAAAGGCTATTTCACATACCTGAGTCTATTCTCTGAGGCACCAAAGTTTAGGAGATAAGCATGCATTTAAAACATTTATTATACAAATTACTTCCTCTTATGACCAATAAACTATTGCGGTCCACATCAGTTCACTTTCTACATCGGAATCTCAATTTTCTCAATATCTGAAAGCAAACCTACCTGATAGCCACCACCAGTTACCTCCCCTTTCCTTCAATCTCTGCCATCTGCTAACTACAAACACACAATTTCTTCTTCCTTTCCTTATTGGCATGACCAAGAAGAGCAGATGTGCCACAAGGTTGGGCTGGCACTGCTGTCTCCCTTCCCTTCCTCAGCACTGCTTCTCAGATGACAAAACCAGACTCTCAGGATCACCTGAGTGAGAAGAAAGGTCATAATTCTGTTCAGAAAGAACTAAACCTAAGGAAAGCAGAGCCTACGGGAAGAACGTTAATGAGCCTGAGCTTCCTAATAGAGTTCAAGTAAACCTGGCTCGCTGCCACTGCCTAACCACAGCAACAACAAAGATCCCACAGCATCTTCAGTTTCTCCTCCAAATTAGTGATCTGTATTTTCCAGAGTAAGCATCTACAACATCTGATACAGCTAAACCTAAATCCACAGCTAACATCAGCTCCTTCATTATCTAAACAGTCTAAGATAGCGGCCTCTTAATATCTAAAGGGGAGCTCCAGGAAAAAAGGGAACAGACTTTTTAGCAGAGTCTGTGGTGAATGGGAAATGGCTTCAAGAGGGTAGATTTAGTTTGGATATAAGGAGAAAGTCTTTTACAGTGAGGGTGGTGAGGCACTGGAACAGGTTGCCTAGTGATGTGGTTGATGCCCCATCCCTGAAGACTTTCAAGGCGAGGCTGGCTCAGGCCCTGGGCAACCCGATCTAGATGTGGTGTCCCTGTGCACTGCAGGGGAGTTGGACTAGACACCCTTCAGAGGTCCCTTCCAACTCTAAGGATTCTATGATTCTAAGATGCCCCTTAAAACATTAAAATAGTATAACAGAAGCACTTCATCTTTTCTAGTTTAAGACAGAATCTTCCTTATCGCATGCAGATAAGAAAAACTATTTTTTGACACTAAGAACAAATCATAATCAATAAACCGGCCTACCAAGGGCTTTAGCAAATAATCTTCTGAGGGTGATACAAGTTTCAGAAACCGATAGATGAGATATTCGATATGCTTAGGAACCACCCCTTCAATTCAGAGCGCGTTTCAACTCTGTTAGCATGCCACTCTTTGGAAAAGGACCTGTGCCAAATGTCTGTTTACTTAAAATAATATATTTGCATTGGTAGAGAGGCTCAAAAGAAACCTGTGTCATTTTACCATATGATTTCCCTCATTTGTGCCCTGGAAGGCACTCTTACACTTTCTTGTCACTTTAGTATCTCTTTTTATTTATTTTGTCTCAATGGAGATTATAGGCTCTCACAAGCACCAATGGGATATGGATATTTTAAATTTAAATGCTAGGATCCTACAATTAAAAAGGACTACATTCATTTGCATTAGGCTGCAGATTTCAAGCAGTATACTTTTCAGAGAAGTTCAGATAATAGGTTTCATATTTTGTATAGAGAGAGACTGCGTACATGGATCCACCTCTCTGTTTCACCAAAACTAATCTTCCAGAGAGTACAGAAAAGTTTAGAAGAACTTTCTCCTAGTATCTCTGATACAAAATACAACAATAATATTCTAAAGGTTGCTTTCCTTCTTACTGGCCAATGCTTTGTACAGGAAACCATGCATAGTCAGTTGGAAAAGTATATTCAAAGTCAGCATACATTTGAAGGAGCATCCTTTACTGCAAAACTGCCTACGTCTCTGATATGGATATCAGTCTCAAGCTTTAAGTACCAGCTTTACATAGCTAGGTCACACTATAACCTCGGATTCCACCTTAAGAAAGAAAACTTGACATATTAAAATTATTTCATTGTTACACAATCGTATTTCAGATAGATGAGACACTAATAAATAAAAGCAGAGAATTAAAGTACAAATAAAGTACAAACCTGTTAATATTTAGAAAATGCATCCTTTTAGACATTCTTTAAGTCTTCATTCTTCAGTATATGCGTTTTCATACATACCTAGATATCCTGACAGTAAATCTCATTAGACTCACATAGTAGCTATTGATGTAGTTTTTTAAGACGATACATCAAGAACTGAAGTTTCTATCAACATTATTTAATATATTACTCTAGTAAAAGCAAATGATTAACATAAAATGATATAGCAGCGGGACAAGGTTCAATCACTCTCAAGAATTAAAAATATAATAAAATTTTAACGAGCTACTAAATAATGGCTTTCAATAGCTCAGTGAATAATACAACTACTATACGCCTTTTTCTATAAATAAATCACACCGAGGGAATTACTCCTCTTGGGTTTGATGTTTTCTTCCCCCCAGTATAACAAGATAAGAGTCTATGTATAGCTTATTGAGTAAGGCAATCTGACCTGCTAAGCTTTGTTAAGCCGCACGTATCTGACCTGTTTGGTGAGTGCTCACAATCATCCCACGCGCGACGTGCGTACCCGCGCAGCTCCAGGACGTGCCAGGGACCCGTGGCCACTCGGGCTCACAGCGTGGCTGTCCCCAAGTCCCCTGCTGTCAGCCTATCCTTGCTGGAGCCACAAGGGCCAATTAAACATCACGTAGCTCTCAAGGTTCCTTGGCATGGAAAGAGGAAACTGGAGCCTGCCTGTCACATAAATTACTGCTAACCTCCAACACCCTTCCCCGTACCACAGGCTCCAGGCTTGAGACAACCAGCCGGTTTGTGGCAGTTGGCAGCACGGGGCTCCCAGGCCGCTCCCACTGTTCTTCCTATGGGCACCCAAGAACTGGCTCCTGCGGTCTGAGAGGCTTTACTAGTGCTGGCTGGTGAGCGTTGGGACGCTCCAAAACATTGTAGCCTGGTCCCATCCTTCCCTTACCAAACAGCATCTGACAGAATGGCTGCAATGTGGCCAAACCAGAAAAGAAGTGTTAACACCACCAAATCAGCCCTTCCACTTCCACAACAACACCTGGCAATCTCTCACAAAAGCCACTCCAGGAATTCAAATAAATACAGAGTCAAACTTGAATCTGAAATTATCTTGATGACTGTTTGTGGTTTTCATATGTTAGAACACTACCATGAGTTTTTATTCACATTTATATGTAGATTTGAAATAAGTGTTCAAATTCTTCAGCAGAGGGATCCAGTGCTGACACGGAGCACATGCAACAGCTGAACTGAGGGGTGTGCCAAAGCTTAAGAGTTATTCTAGAATGAAGCGGGCTACCAAGTGCAGATCTCCACATGTAAACAAAAATGTTACTGCAGGAAAAAATGTACAATATCTAACCCAAACAAAACTCTTGTGTGCCTCTTCTTGCTTTTTATTCAATTTGATTCCAATGACATGGAACATTCTAGAATAAACACGGACTCACACTAGTTTACTCCAGAGTAGCTGCATGTATGGGCAAGCCCTGGCCACGTCACTTTTTTGGTTCTGCTGACCTGACAAATGCCTATACCATACAAATGTCATTATCTTCAGTATTTTCTAAAAGACTTTGCTCACAAGGAAGCAGAACTGAACGGGGCTTCACTGACAAGTTAAATGCCATCTGGCAAAGCACCAACGTGACTACATACAGAAATATTTGCTAGTATTTCCGTAAGTGAAATAATCCTTCAAACTATGCACTGTTATAATAATCTTTCACCAGAAACATTCATGTGCTGCAGATAACTACATTCCTAGCTAACAGAAAAGTTCTATTCCTTCAGAAAGAGAAGGAATGTATATATATATTTAATTATGCTTCTGTTTGGTCATAAATGGGTCAAGAAAGGATTTATGGGGAAACAAAGCACACTAGGATCTTCTCTTCCCCCCAGGGATGCTCTAGAGTAGCCAGACAACACAAGCTTGAACTCAGAGACCCAGGAAGGATGGACCAGAATCACTCCTCATACTTCTGAGCTGCAGTGGTGCACATCGAGGTCTAACTGACCAGTGAGCGCAGACTGGAAGGTCTGAATGATCTGCTGACTAGATTTTAACTAACTGTTCTCAGATGCAGATGCATCATT
Source organism: Numida meleagris (assembly GCF_002078875.1). NCBI lineage: Eukaryota > Metazoa > Chordata > Aves > Galliformes > Numididae > Numida > Numida meleagris. The sequence continues at coordinate 3,511,511 of NC_034419.1, read as the reverse complement.
CTTTAACTCTCTGCAAACCTTTAAAAGGCGTTTTATGCGTGGATTCTTAAGGGTCTGATCAATTTAAGACCACTAAGGATTCATCTGCCATTTCACCTTAGTAATTTTGTAAGCGTCCTGAACTATCAGATAAGCAGCTGCTACTCAAATTCTACTTAAAATAGCACTACTTCTTAGAAATTCACATATTTGGAAGGCCTCCTTAATTTTTGTAGACAAAGTGACTATTTTTTAACACAGCATTCTCCTGCAAAGATAAACTGCATGCCATTTTGTACGTGTTGTTGACTTGCTGTCTAAGGCAGACATTCCAGACTCTAAAAATTCATAGCTTATACAGCTATTTTCAAAAGATTAAGGAAAAAAGAAGATAAACAATGCATATACTTGTGGAAAATTTCAAACACTGAAAATACATGTAAAGTTCAGATTAAGACCTATTTTTCTTGAATATGGATGTCAGTGCTCAAACATGTTAGTTGACTTTGAGGATGACAATAAATTTTGCAGTCTTCCATCATATGCTCAACTTAGTTCAATAAAGACATCTAAATATCCCATGCTCACACACCACGAAACAGTTAAACACAGATATTCCATACTAATTATATTTAATACTCCTAACTTCGATTTGTGGAGAGGAAAATTAGGTTTCCTGGGAGCTGCTGTAGCCTCCAAACATCATCTTATTTGCAAGCAACAGAAATGCTTACAGTGTTATATTTAGATAAAGTAGTGATGAGAACTCTCAGCATATTATTTGTAAAATTAAATCCCACTGAGGGTTTTTTCCCCTTTGGTATTTCATTGATCCTATGTCACGAATAACAGAAGAAAATAATACAGCTAAGAGAGAAAGTAATAATACATATAATAAAATACAACTCAGAATTCTGTTTTCCACATTTGAAATGTTGCAAATTTTTTAAACAGAACTTCTGTGAAATGGAAAAGAAGACTCAAATGCAAGCTTACTCAAACCACTGAGATGATATATTGCAGCCCTGACTTTTAATTAATTAATTCTCTACAGAAACATCTAAATGCTAAACTCAAATATCCTCTAAGAAGGGCAACGATTCTCAAACACATTTTACATAAGCTGAATGTTAGCCTTTGATTTTCCCAGTTTTATGAAAATCCTGGGGTCCTCTTAATTACTGATCACACACAACACTCTACGTACCCAACGCTGGCAGCAGCCCACAGTGCCACCTGAAGTGTTTGATTTCATTTGCCATGGCATTTGGTTGGGGTGTTTTAGCTGACGCCACTGAAGCAGCCTTCAGGAGCTCTGAATTGTTTCAGTGCTGCCCAAGAGGTCGCCCTGCAGCAACCTGATCTATCGGCCATTCAATGCACTCAGCAAAGCAAGTAACAACACCTTCCGTTCCCAAAAGCAATTTCATTTGCTTTAAAGAAGAAAACAGACTGCACGTTCACAAGCTTAAATGGAAAAAAATTCATAGCAGCTGTACGCAATACTGCATTACTACAATTAAAAAATTTCAGAGCCATTTCTTGTGACGATCCTCTAAAATAGGTGGGAAAACTTTTCTGTAACAGCTTTCCTTCCTTTTCTTCCCTGCAAGGTTACAACAAATTCTAACTCTTGAAAAAAAGAGTTTCATTTTACATGATTTACTTTCTCCCAATCTAAACTAAAAATGAAGTAAATAGAATTACACGAAAATAGACCGCAACTCTATCACATTTTTAAGAATCAAAATAATTTGATTTCCTTGAGAATATAAAGGTTACAAAACTGAATGATGAAATGAGAGACCACCATGTGCCAAAGGAACTTTTCCATTTTACAACAATATATTATAAAAGTTTAAAATAAATGATATTGCTAACATAAAGAAAGAAGAAGGAAAGAAACCACAGAGCTTCTGTAAAGTCACATCTGTTCCATCAATAACATCAACCTTTATCTTTCACTCCTAGACAGCCAGGTACTAAGGCTCAAAAATAACGACTGTTGCTGGCTTTTCCTACTGTTCACACACAAAGTACTGATGATTCTGCTCTGCCCAGAGGAGAGGACAGTTTCCAAGATGATGCTGTGTGCATCTTACAGGAAAAAATGCACAGAAAAATGAAACCAGTTTATGGAGAAGTGCCTGGAATCTTTCAATATGTTGTTTATAGAATCCACGGGGAAAAAAACCATGAATCATACATATTAGAGAGATAATGGCATTAAAATAATAATCGGCACCACAATATTTACTTTTTGGGTGCTATGTTTTCATGAAGGTAACAATTATAATTACCACAAACAAAAGGACAGACATCTGGAGTTCTTCTATCCCTGACAGCACTGATCAAAGGAATCCCACTCAAACACAACCAGTGAGTTGTGCAGTACTTGTCCTCTTGGAATTCAGCAAGAGCAACTCAAAGATTTGCCAGTGGACATACATCACACAGTGTCAAGTTTAACAGATCTTTATAAAGATGTTGTGGTAACCAATAGTTGTTCTAATGTCTTTTTAATTTTAAACAGCTTGAGACTCCAAAATGGTAAAAAGATAATGCATCAACTGTTCTGACTAATCTCAATGGCTTTTCAAACCAATAGCCAATCTTTTGTGAATATGGAGCAAATGATCTGATATTCAGCACTTCTTGGATTCAGATCCTTTACTCCCTGCCTCACTCACTCCAGCCTTCAACTGTAAATCACCATTTCCACATTTATAAACTCTAATCTGATCCCTGTGGAGATCTCTCTCAGATCTCCTACACTCTCCTTACATAAAATGTTGCCTCTCTCCATCACCACACAGTCATCTCAAGCTCAACAAGACTACAGAGATGTATATTTAGCTGTAAAAGAATGAAAGTTAGCACAGCTTATGTTCAGTTATATCATCCTGAAAAATGCTTAAGTGAAGTACTGAGCAATTAATTTGTGCTAAACTTCAGGCTGTCTCAATTACATTACTCAAGCCAGATATTTAAATCTAAGTTTGACACTTCTATGTAAAAGGAACTCAGGTGTGTCCTCAAGAAGAGCCCTTCATCCACCCAGCAACCCTGCTGCTCACACCTCTGGTCCCAACAGCTGACCATACAGGTCTCCAACCAGGACAGTGCTTCCGTGTCTGAGCTCAGTTCTGCTCCTCATATTGAAGCTACTGAAAAGACATTTTTCTTAAATATTACCTCAAAGGGCTTCTTCTCCTTCCAGCTACAACACTAGCTGACTCTCTCTTGAGATCCACAGCTCACACATGCACATCAACTTTGAATTCTCCACTGAACCTAAAGTAGGGGCTCATGCTGTTCAGCAGTTTGGGGTGCTGGTAGCAAGGTCGGTTAACAGCTTCATGAAGAAACCTTCCCAACCTGGGTATCACAGCTTGTGACTGCAGTAAACTTAGCCAAAACCACAACAGGCAGTTTAAAATCCCAGACTGATAATCCACTGAAGAAAGGAGCACACAATGTTTCCGACAGTTAACATTTCCTTACAGTGCCTATGGTGAAAGAAGAGATTTTTAGATAGTAAGGTATGTAACAGCATTAGCCCAGGACTAGGAAGATATAGATTCAATTTCAGCATCCAGCATAGATTCTCCCTGTAACCTTGACCAAGTGATTTAGTTTCACCGTGTCCGTTTCCTCTTTCTGCATATGATAGATTATCTCCCAAATGTACAGTGAGGACAAACAGAAGGCTGCTAAATACTCAGTCTTTCAATAGTTAAAGCAGTTCATCGACAGGTGAAATCTACAGCATAAATATAAAATAAATATTAAGTAGCCAAATCACTAAAGAATTGTATTACTCTATTGCACTGCAGCAAAATTTCAGGGGTGTAAACTCTTCTTCTGTGCTTTACCAAACATAACTACATTGAAGTGAGAGACTACAGACCCTTTTCAGTGAGTTCTTAGAAACTCTGAACTTCCTTCTCTTATTTTCACAGATGTGAAAAGTCTCAAAACCATTCAAGAGGCGTCATCCCATTTTTATTAACTTACATTCTGGCCAAATTTCAGGACATAAATTTTTCAGGCATGAAACAGCTACTGCCCCAGCTAGCCCAGTGCTTCTGTATAACCCTGTAAAACAATTCGAAACAACTCCTTTTCTTACCTCTCCATATTCCTTGGTCCTTGAATCAAAATGACCTCTATTAATTTAATTCCACTTCCTAATCTGGTCTGTTCAGATATAAAAAAGAATAGTAACTCATTACCCAGATTTCAAGCAGCATCTCTTCAAAAAGAAAACCCCTCCAGAATGCACACAGTTCTTGTGTTACACGAACATGGAATCACACCAAGAGCAGCTCCTCAAAGCCCTCCATACATACTATGCTTCTGGAACTCCAGAAGAAGTTCCAGCTTTAGGGCTTTTCATGAGGTTATTTTTTTTTTTCCTCCTGCCACCTCTTTCAATTATTTCTCTCTTCGGCTACGAGCAAGCACTGATTCAAAGAGCTTGTTTTACCTATATGGCTAGTATTTAAACATGAAAACCATAGAGTAGCAGCCCTGCTTTCTGAAGAGGACTTCCAAACTTACTGTTCCATGTACTATCTACTAGTGTCAGCAAGAGCTCACCCTCTGCACCACCACAACAGGATATTCTCCACAACCCCAGACTGGCTGCGCGATGCCCTCACCTCTGCCCGCTGCCGTCCCATGCAGGCTCACCCACCTGCCCACGGCCAACACACGGACAGCACCAGGCGCCCATGTGAGCTGCTGGCATGGAACTGTGACAAGGCTGCAGAGAGAGCAGCTTCCTTGCAACAGCAGCAAATCAGGCCAACCCGCCACGGAGAGGAACAGCCTGCAGGAAGGCATTTAATCTGTGCAGACAGAACTGGGAGCTGCCATTTCTGCACACCCCTTTGAAGTGTACCACTAGTGACGTTAGTACCACAGTTTAGAATCCTCTGCTCCATAAACATAAAACTCCCCCAGAAAAGATGAGTAACAGACCTATTAAACATTTTGAACTGGAAATACATAGAATATACTGTAATGCCTGTGCCCAGACTGCTGCTGTCATCACATTTCTCTACAGAGCTTAGAACTTGCAATCTAAGGTACGTGGCCTTTTATTTGTTAAGACAGCTATCCTGATATACAATCCTTGGCTTCTGGCCGCAGGACTCTGCTTAAAGACAGACAAGGATAGAAGCAAGGAATTTTTATCTCAGTCCTTTGTTTCAAAGGAACGATAAATAGGACGGAGAAGAAAACATAAAAGCTTTTATAATTGTTTCCGTGCAGATTTCAGGAGAAACATCTATTCTGTGAGCTCAGCTACTGTGTTTGGAAACCTCCAAAACTGACAGATAGGGCATGGGGGATACCTTCCCAACCCCAGGGGCAACATTATGTATTTCCCAGCAGCCTGATCTATTTCATCCTTGTAAACAAAATTCAGATTAGAGAAAGTTGATATTCTCTCTTCCATAAAAATGCAAGCAGTGATAGATAAAAGCGCAGGTTGCTTGGGATGTTTTTATTAACTTTTTCTTTCTTGTACTACGTTCCCTCTTTGAGCGCAGAGCTACTGCAGAAGAGAATGTGATATCCACCAAGGAAAAACTCTGTTTCCCTTTTTCCTTCAGTTAACCTCCGCAGTGTTGTTTCTTCCAGGCAGTCCTGCCTGGTAAGAGACAACAAACTTGTGCTCATATAACAGAGGTATGAGTGGTTATTGCCAGGTGATCGTCAAATAACTGATAAACAGTCTAATTAGCCAAATCTTCCCACAGGCATAGGAACAGCACGGAAGTAAGAAAAAGAAAAAAAATGCATTCTGGTTCAAGGTCCCCTTTTATTTGGATACGGCTTCATTGATACTTTGATTGCACTTTTTACTTCCCTTCCCTATGGCAGAGAGAGGGAATATCTGTGTTTTCTCACAGAGCAGTGAGTCTGCAACTCCTATTTCCTTAATTAGCCACTTCATAGCGCACAGTGAGGGCCTGAAAGACTTACAGCCCTGTTCAGCTCTGACCCACGATGCTAAACCAACTGACGTCAGGTGAAATTAGGTCAGCATGGAAGTGCTAGTGAAGGAGAATAAAATCCTGTATCTCGTTACCCTCCTTGAAACAGCAACCGTGCATCAGGGGCATTATTTTCCATCTTCCATCCTGCACGGCTGTGGTAATTTGGATTTTCTTCAACTCAGCTGAGCAAGCGTGGGGGAGGAGGAGGAGGAGGAAAAGGTACTGATCTCTCTAGAAAGCAGCACTTGATACCAAGTGTGTAGGTGATAATGACTACTTCTAGGGAACTGACATAATATCAAGCATTTACAGTATAGTGAAACTTTACTGTAATAGAAGTGAATGTCCAATGAAGCGATTAATTCATGATTTTTATTCTATCACACCACATGAGAGCCACAATATAATTAACTCTGAAGTGACTCTACAGTTGTTCATATATCCACAGTGAGAAATAGCATCATCCCAGTTTGTTGTCCAGAAAGCAGAAAAGAAGGTATATTTCTCCTTTCTTCAATTCTCTAGGACTGGAAATTTCAGCTCTTAAATTAAAAATAGAATGAAAGAACACACAAACACACAAGAAACAAATTTCAAATGAATCACAACAATATGAACATTCCCCAGCTCCCCACAAGTCTTCTACATAATTAAGATAAAGCCATCCTAACAGAGGGAAATAAAGCTGCAGTAGCTTTATTTACATACAAACAGCTGTGTGGCTGCTAACATAATTCACACACAGATGAAACAAGGAGAAACCATCAACATAGATAGGGACTGCACTTCAGTTCTCCACTTCAAATGGTGATTACATTGTCTTTCACCTTTTTACATGTGCACTAAACTCACTGACTTGTGCCATCCCTATTCTCAATACACTAAAAAACATCACAGTCTTATTTTTTTTTAAATGAAGTCTGGATCAAAACATATTTGCACAAAGTGTGCCTAAGCTGTAGTACAAAACTAAAAATTAACTAGGAGCATACAACTTCGTACAGCCTACCATAAATGCCACTCATGGTGCAGCAATACTAACTGAACCATGTCCTCTTTTGAAATCTACAAATGTTTGCTGGAGAATTGTATGTTTCACCACAGCAAATCTCAGCTTAAGGTTTGCCAAGTAAAAATACTAATGCAAGGCTCTTTGCTAAAGCATGACTTGTTTTGAGATAGAAATTTGCTCCGATCCTGCTTATTTTACTGTTCAAATATTGTTTTTTTTCCCAAGATACTGGCCTCCATTCTTGACTCCCAACTTGGATGTCTAAATTTTTATTGTACTACTGAGTTATTTGGCACATGAAGAATGAGGTTAAGTGGTAAATGATTACCTTATCTTTGCAAGATGAATTAGGCCTAGGCACAAAGGTGCCAAAAGTAATTATCGTATTAGATGTGGCCACATAAGAATCACAGAGTTAACCTCTGCACAACTACAATGCACACAGTTGCACGGTTGCTTGTGTTCATCAAGTTTATGGGCACTCAGATTTCTCATACGTAAGTAACAAATAAACTTTGTCATCCACATTCACCTTTGTGAAAGCTGCATAGCTCATTTATCCGTGAACAGTCTCATGATGCAAAATCCATGTGGATTTTTGTTTCAATTTATTTTTCTCCTTGGATACAGGTTCCACAGGTTCCTTATGATGCTGTTTTACAACACAAACCATAAAGTATTTCGGTTCTGATGTTAAGTAGCTTTTTTACTTGGCAAACTTGCTGGAAAGCAGAGTACAGCCAAGCAGATCTAACAAGTGCCTGCTGTCAGGGAGCAGCGCACATCTCCCTCTGTACCTTCATCAGGCTCTCTGCTTCCCATGCATGGCCACTGGGGCTTGCTTTGACCTCAGCAAGAGACATTTCAGAGAGCAGGACCTATGAAATATTTATTTCAAGCCTCCTTACATTCCATTAAAAAACGTTTCTGCTCTTTTTTTCATCCCTAGAAAGCTCACCATAGGGTTAAACACAAGGAGGAAGTGTCAGGGAGAAAGAGGATTCACTTTCTAATTTTGTCTCCAAATATTTTTTCAAGGATCTTAATTCTAACTCTAGGACGTTATAAGATTTTCTTTTTAGTTCAAACATAGTTAAAAGGGCATTAAGCACAGAACATCTATAAGGTATCAAACCAAATGTTAGAATTACATACAATTTAATGGTATGTTTGCTGTCCCTGGAAAGAATGGAGCGAATCCACTCCAAGTAGTAAAAAAAAAAAAAAAATCCTGTTTTTCAAACTTCGGATAAGCTAGGCCACTGAGGAGCAGAACTTCAGGCCCCCAGTATCCCAGCACTTTCCATCCAATCTCAGCCAGTTCTGTGTGGCTCAGAGGCTCCTTCCACAGCAGAGCTGGGCCTTCCTTGCAGCCTATGCCCATCATACTATTTGTAGAGTTCACGTGCCCCCCAGAAAGGACTCACAGCAGCTCAAAGCTGAGTGCAAGGCAGGACTGAGAGCGTGACTGGATAGGAGTCAAAGCCAGAAAGGCCAGCATCCAGCTCTGACATCAGCTGGAGCTGTGATGGAGCAGCAGTCTGATGGACATGCTCTTGCCCACATCAATCCCACCAAGCCTTACAGACATGACAAGGTAAATAATTACCTTCCACAAGGAGGTAATTATTCTATTGACAATGATTCTTAACTGACCACAGACTCTCTCCAAATTCAAGCTATTATATTGAACTGTAATGTCCCAGTGGAGAACATCTATGTGGAGTGCACATTTGCCGTGAAAGCTCAAACATAAATCACTTTAGCCCAGGAAACTCTATGGTTTGCACAGGTGCCAAAAAGTAAATTTTCTGTGTCTCTCAGAAATTACAGACCTGTTTTCTGGTCAGTTATTTGGAAAATAGTTGAGATTATCTCAGTATCTTTTATTCAGTACTACTAATGAAGCTATATGCTCCCAGTCATTAATATATCCTCTAAGCACCATGTTTTGAACCATGTGTTTATAAACACTGTTTAGATTCATTTAAAAAAGGAAAATATAAAACAGGACCATTGCAAACCCTGCCATGTCTCCCAGCGAGGCTGCAAAACTCTTAAAATGGTTCCCTGAATCCTATTTCAAAGAATCCAAATTTAAAATTGCTACACTAACATCAGTGATAGGGAACAGCTTCCCAAAAGGCAAAGAAATGCTCACCGGTGTTTACAAACCAAAGCAGTTAAATAGCAGCACAGTTATGACATTCTGGGGAGCTGAAGTGGCTGCTTTGGTAGGAGCAGGCTGTCCTGGTTTCGCTGGTACCTGCCCAGAACTGCACCCCGCAGGCCCGCAGCAGCGAGGCTCTTCGTCGGGGCAAGGTAAAGCAGGAGGCTGACATGTACAGACTGTGGGTCTGCTCTTGTGACTAGCTCGTTCTGTGGCTAAGTCCAGGTGTATCCTGCAGCCAGGTAACACCACCTTTCTGTGAAACCTGCTTTGCTCTGCCTCTGCAGAGAGTGGGGCACTTCCCAGTTTCCTGCCTTATGCAGGAGGAACACAAGAACTACTCTAAGCAAGGAGAAGGAAGAAGATGGATAAGCTTTCAAAGCTTCTCCTGTATCTGAGTTAGGATTGTTCAGAGATAACTGCTTTAAATTGAATTAAAGAGTACGGTGTATATACACATGTATCACAAAACACAAGACGGAGTAACAGCCAGCACCAATTCCTGAAATACTAAAATTTATCTGTTGTTTTTCAAGGTCACAATCAACAGAGAGCACCTCTGGAAAAATAATATGTGCCAAAGACAGATTGAGTAAATAAATCAATGGCTAACGATTACTTTCTAGGAAAATATGCCTTTCTTTAGATGAAACGCTGCTTTTAAGATATCTTTTCAGCAGGAAACAAGGCCACCAATAACCCTGCACTATAGAACTAGTAGTGAATATAACGCAAAGTTGGTGTAGCAGAGAAAAAGAAATTTGCTAATTTTTTTCCCACATCACTCACATAAAATAATGAAACCATATAAAGGCTTTCTTATACCATAGCCATCTGAGCGCGTGCATCTTCTGGTAGGCATCTTACATTCTAAAAATATTTTCTGTTTGACCATGGACTCAAATGAATATCCTCAAATCCTTTCCAGGTACAAAACTGAAATCAAAAGAGTAATGCAACTTCTAGAGAGTCCCAAACAGTCTTTCTAAAATGCTCTGTGCTGACAGACACATTTCAGCAACACTTCAGAAGATTCTTGACCTCTTGCTCTTTCAAATCAGCTGCAGTAAAAGATATAGGTCATTTTGCAACAGGAGGTCTCTCCATAAAACAGTTTGCACAAAACATTAAGAACTTCTTCTAGGATAACTTTCTTTTATTTTTGAATATGAATTATAAAGCTACTTTAGAAAAAGACAAAAATTACAAAAATGGAATTTTAAAGAACTACTGGAAAGAGCTGTTAAATCCTAGATTTCAGAGTTATTCAAAGCGTTCAAGTGGTGTTGTGGTCAATAATAATATTATCTTCTCTTTCAGAATTCACAGGACAACATAACTCCTGCACCAAACAATCAACAGCCTACTTTATAGCAAAACCTTACAAGTTTATTTATAAATTAAGGGTTGAAAAACAGCAGAATATTTGCGGTACACATACTACATAGAGCGAAACACTGAGAACTCCTGGCAGAAATCTTTTTTCTTCAAATTAAGTTGCTTTGGTTAGCTATCCTCAGTTTGAAGGGGAATTAAGAGGCATGATATTTAACCAGTGAATCACAGAATTGTTTGAGTTGGAAGGGACCCTTAAAGGTCATCCATTCCAACTCCTCTGCAATGAGCAGGGACACCCACAGCTCCACCAGGTGCTCAGAGCCCCTCCAGCCTGACCTTGGGTGTCTCCAAGGATGGGGCATCCATCAACTCTCTGGGCAACCTGTGCCAGTGCCTCACCGCCCTTATTGTAACCAACTTCTTCCTAATGTCCAGTCTAAGTCTCCCCTCCTTTAGTTTGAAACCATTTCCCCTTGTCCTGTCACAACAGACTCTGCCCCCTTCTTTCTTATAACCTCCTCCTTTAGCGAGAGTCTGCTCTCAGCTCTCCCAGGAGCATTCTCTTCTCCAACTATGCCATGGTTAGTAGTGTGGTGGCTTCCAAATCCCCTTCATATGAAATTACATAAATACTGGAACTGCAACGTTAAGTTAATACATTATGTGGCTGGCATTATGAAATTCTTGTTAATGATTCCCTCATTTCAAGAATGCATTATTAGAAGAAAAAATCTCTTACAGCAATCTATTACCTACCTATAGGCAACTCACTTCAGTGCAGGTGATAACCACGAAATGGAGCTGCACTATCAGGCGTAGAAACAAAGCCAGGCGTACTTGAGACCAGTTCATTCTTTCCATATAGCAAACTAGGAAACCTGTCTGCCTTGAACAGAAAGACCAGCCTTTGTAGATCTGGCTATTCTCTGCCACCATTCACTGTGGTATCTCCCATTCCACCTGCAATGCAGTGACTACAAGCTGTCTTTACAGCTTATTTTACATACTGCTTCCACTGGTAAACAGAGGGTTTAATTTTCTTAACAAAGTGCACCAGGCATTTTTGTAAATGGCATTTCAAATTGAGAAATAAGATGTTGCAATATTGTAAAAAGAAATAGTGCAGGAAAGACTTGGAAACTTGCTTTTTCCTAAATCCAAACCTTCTTTCAACCACTTAGGCTGCACGTATGTATCAGTATTCAAAACACAGGAGCACAGTGAGTATATCAGTCACTTTCACAGCAAGAAGAAAAAGAGTTATTTGCTTCTCTGAGCTCCCTCCCTCTTTGTTCACCTTTAAATATTTTGTCAGAATACATATTTACTACAACAAATATGTCTTGAATGGAAGAACAACTGTGAAAAGAACAGGAATACAAAAAGTACTAAAGGAAGTACTTATGACAATATTTCTGCACAGAATTGGAGCTACCATCTGTTCCCAAAAAAGTGAATATTCATAACTGACTGGTCAAACTGTGCAAATCTATTTCCTTCATGTATTTCAACAGGACTTTTTTCAATTCAGGCCTGAATTGAATTGTATCTACAGCCTATAAGTAAACAGAAAAACAGAGTTCTAGAGAGATTAAACTAAACCTTTAATATATAATGTTAATAGTTGGAATGAAAAACCTAATGAATTGCTTACTGAAATAATATTTTTGTACATCACTTTTCTGCACTGAGAAATTTGGATTATTTCTTGATCAGTGAGGAACAAAATCCAATGTAATAGAAATTTCATTAATCCATTTATTTTTCATTCAAAGCTGAAAGAAACTTTTTTCAACATACTACTTTATTTTTAATACACATAGAAGGAAAAATGCATTTTAGTTTTAGGGCTGTGTTCATGTATTTTAGAAATATCTATTACCATCATTGTATTTTAATTTCATTGTGACATTGAAGTTTTACACACGATTTCAATTTGCAGATAGTGCCTGCAGTAATAAAAAGGACTGCTAACCAGTGCAAGATGTACATTTCCTTACAGAGGCCAATCTTCTAGTAAGTCCAGCTTTTCTGATCAACTTCTCTCAGGAATCTCAGCCCCATAAAGCCCTCCTCCATGAACAAAGGAAGAAATCTGTCCTCTCCCTTTCTTTTTTTCCCCTTCCCCCCCCCAAAAGTGTGAGAATATATGCAGATCTTATCTTTTGCCTTATTGCATTTTCTTTATTTCTGTTTTAGCAGGTTTGGATTGTTTTATCTTTGGACATGACAAACATCCGGGGCTTAAAGCCAAGGGTGAGTTCCAACACCATCCACAGAACTTCCTCCATTTCACAGTTAGCTGATCACCATTCACACTCCTCATCTCTGTCCTCATTTTTCCCTACTGTATGTTCAAAGTATGTTCTTTCTAAATAAATCCAAATGACAGACCCCTGATCAAGTTGTATGGATTTTCATTTAAATAGATAGGTGGAGGAGGTATATAAACTAGCATTTTCCCATCCGTTTTATGTAAAGCTGTATCTAAGACGATGTGCGCACCACCAAAATAGCACTTTAAAATGAATCATCCATAGCAGTTTCCAACTTCTTGTAAAAAGGAAGGATCAAACTGCCACTGCAAAAACTTTGGAAATGCCTTATAACAAGAGATAGCATTATGTAAACGTAAGACAACTTAGAAATACATACTGAAGTTATTCTTTTTTTAATGTATAGTATGAACATTACCTATTTTATTCAAATTTGAAAACAGAATTAATGAAAGCCTTGTTGCACAAAAAGTTTAGGAAGAAGAAAGGAAGTGCTATCACAAGGGTCAAGACTTACGCAGCAAATTAAAGGATTAAAATGAGACTCCAGATGGAAGACAACAAAAGCTTTTCTTAAGCAAGTTTTCAATCTTACTAGACCTCGGCTGCTGATAAACTGCAGAAGTGCACAAATGAGCAGGCACATAAACGCCCATGTGTATTCACATGTATGCATGCGTGGGGAAGAAACAAGAAGAAGCATAAAGTTCATTTTACGTGCTCAATATTCTAAATGCTTATCATCATTTCAGAGGATGTTCTATTTCTGCCATTCTTCTTTCACTTACAGATTGCAATAAAATGATTTTTTAGGCTTTTTTTCCTCCTTTCTCCACTTCCTTAACTTTTCATTTTACTAGTGCGTATTTCCTCAAAATTAATTCAAATTCCATGAAGCCATGACAGAAAAATCTCTTATCCTTAATAATCTCAAGTCTTAACTATTGCAATCTCCTTCACTTTAGCTTTTGGCAATCCCAATTTGCTATCCCTTAATTCTATATTAAAATGCTCAGTAGAACAACTGTGCTGCCTTACATCATCCTTTTTTTCCCCCAATTTCTTTTTTCCCCGCAATCGCATAAAACAACAAGTCACCGCAAGATTCTTCCATGACCATTAACCTGGGCATATCCACGTTGTTCTTCTGCAGCGATGTCCTTAACCGCTCGTTTAGCACAGTTTTCAGCAACCACTAGCTGTTCTCTGCTCTCTAAAGACAATCCCACTAACCTACACAATCCACCAACCAAACTCTATTAAATCTCTCTTCAGATTTCAATGGTTCTCTGACGACCACTAATGAGCCACTCAGGATTATTATAAACTCCGGTTCAAATGCAACTTCTGCCCCAGAAAGTCTACCCTGAACTGTTTACAGGAACAAGAAGTTCCCTTGCTACTCAAAGTCCATCCATAAAGAAAGGATTTGCTATTAACCCTTGACAGAAACTGGATATAAATATTTGCTTATTTACAGAAATGCTGCTTCATAGGATTTAGAGAAAAGCTTATGAGATAAACCAAGATCCAACACCACCCACAATTCTCACCACCTTGCAAAGTACGTGCTTTATTTTTATTCATCCATAAAGCACATTGACAAGTAGAAATGTGTGCATGCTAAAAGAAGTAAGGGAGGAAACAGAAGAAAGAGTTTAGTTGTTGAAAGTTACGTCTATGCCCGTTGGGCACAGATTTCATTTCCACTTCAGTGCAGTTTCTCAAGCAAGGCTGACAGAGAAATTTACAGTAGTGAATCATGCTACTCCAGCAAGGCTCTGTGCCATGTCTCTGGGGACTTGTGGGATGATGGGAAAAGGAAGAATTCCTCAGAATGAGGATTGGCAAAAAAATAATAATAATAAATTAAATTAAATTAAATAATGAAAGCAAGGGAGTAGTCCCAGCTCATGGGACTGAAGCTGGCATGCCAGAAAGTGACAAAAATTACAAGGAGGAGAAGGGGCAGGAATGGCCCATCAAGGTCACTCTTACAGCCTTTTCAGTACTGCCACGGACTCTTCCAGAAATGCCTAACAGAAGCTGTTTATAATGTCTAGTATGGACTCATCTCCCTTCAAGCTGCAATTTACACCTCAGGGGCTAGGTTTGATTAGAAAGAGTAAGGAAGAAACTAAAGAACAAACAGGAAGTTATTCTTTGTTCTCTTATTTTATATATTAAAAAAAAAAAAGCATGACTTGCCAGTAACCTCACTGACAAATACCAGTTGAATTACTGCATGCCAGACAGCAGCAGTTTTACCTATGGTACCAGCTCATCTCCAGTAGATTGCTCATGCCAGCTGCTGCAGCAGAATTCAGCACAGAGAATCAAACCCATTTCTTCTCTTTCCTCCTACAGTTTTTAAGCTGTACATCTGCTGTTGCTAAGTTCTTTTTTTGATGCTGGAAATCCAGTACGATTTACAAGTGCCTCTCATATACACATATGCTTCTTCTTATCACACTAATATTTCCATGGTCTTAATCCTTGTTCCAGATGATGCTGATGGAGAGAAGAAACTACTTGATACAGATGAGGTGCTGGAAAGCTGTTCCTGTGATAGAAACGCAGATCTATTTTTAAACTGGAAGTGGAAAAAATCATTTAAAGGACAACAGTAAATATTTGCATTTAAGAGCCAACAGTTGCTGCAATTCATGGTTCTCTTCTGATCTGGGCACAGTAGACCATTTCTATGAACATTTAACAGGGAGTGGTAAACCTCTGCTTACATTCTTCTTAAAAAATTTCAAAGGTTCTAAATAAAAAGGTGCAGAAAATGACATTAAGAAAATGTTTATCACATTCTGAATAAAAAGCTGTAATCTCTTCTAAATTCCACCTCCATTCAGATAAATCACTTTGAACTGCGCCTCGGCATTTTCAGTGCTCTTTCATTTCCAGGGAATTAAAAAACACATGAAAAAGTTTTCCAACACATTCTTTTGCTCATACCAGTTCAGTGCTGGTACCAAGATCTGACACAGAGCAATGTGGGCCGAGGTAAAATCAGCTAGAGGCAGCAATTTGCACAGCTATCAGATGATTAAGCTTTGCAGGACACGCAAATGATATGTAGATATTCCATAGCAGCTAATCAAAACTAAAAGTTGAGAAAGCAGCAAAAAGGTCATAATGAAGAAATACATTCCACCACAGGCAGCAGGAAATTGTAGCTACTGATAACAAGTGTTACTGCTCAAGCAAAGAAAGAAAATTAATATAAGCATGAAGGAAAAGTAGTGATAGGACCAAAAAAACTCTCTCAGAGCACTCTCCAAAAATCTTTCACAAGAATCAAGAAAAGCAATAAGTTTGCATTTTCTGTAAGACCCTGCAAGGAAACATATTCTTAAATATTTTGGGAACTTAAGTAGCTGGCTGCAGACCATGTGTAGCTTGCATACACAAACAGCAAAGCATCACTTCATTCAGTACTGAAGTACTGACATCTGCAGAGAAAGATTACTGAGAAATCTCAAACCAGGCCTAAGAATAAGCCCACTGGGCCCACCTGAACACGCAGTGCCAAGGACGCGACTGAGAACCTGAGGTATAAAGTCTGTATCTCAGGATGCTGCAGAGGCAGCAGGGTGCATAGATGTGAGGAGCCCGACGAGGGGACTGAGCCCCAGAGGGAAGCACGGCCCTGCTGCCCTCCCTTGTCCTTCTGCTTTCTGCCACCTTGGGCAGTGGATTACACAAGCCTGCAAAATTGGCAAGGTCCAAAGAACCATTCAAGAATGATAGTAATATTACTGGCTTTGATGCACTCTCCAGGGGAAAAATTGATAGGATTTCAATAGAAGATGATTAGATCAGACTGAAAGCAAACTGAGAATTTTTCTACTTTGCACAACTGAATGAAGTGAATGGAACTCTATAAGCCATGGCTAACAGCAGGCAAAACACACACTTAAAATTTGAAGCAGATAAACAAGATACACCAGCAAAATACACATTCTAATAATAAGAAGAAATAAGTGAACTGTTGTTCTGTTTAAAAAGAGCTAAGTCTGATCTCAACCAGGAGCTAAACTTACAAGGCAGGCTGACAAAGAGCACCAAAGTCACTGAGGAGAAGTTCCAGTTAATAAAATCAGTTGGGGGTGGGAGGGGGCTGGCTTCCTGTCTCTGCGGGATGGATTCACTTGGCAGATTCTCCCTGAAAAAGGGAAATTTAACACAGGAATCAGTGAGAAAGTGGACGAATCAGCAAAGTAGGCTCAGGCAGGGTCACGAAAGGAAACATTTGCTCTACTGTAAGATCAAAAGAATTTAAAAAATGCCAAAAGGATTTTTACCTTTAAAAAGGCATTTACCCTGCCTTTAAGGGGTAAACGTAGTATGTTATATGTGTCGAGCAAGATTTGGCACATAGCGTTTGAAGCAGTGAATAAAGACAAACGTTAACACATCTCCTTTGTGAGATTTAGTTTCTACATATTAGCATTTGAATTGTACTCAGCACTCTGTGGTGTCACATTAAGGAAATACATTTGAATGCTTTGTATAGAAGGGAAACGAGTAAAAAGCATTAACCTGGGCTCTGAGAGCTCTAGAAAGAAACAGAAGTCAGTAGAAATCCAGTAATGTACTTATAAAATCTGCAGGACGAAGAAGTCTACCAAGAAAAATATCTAAAGCAACAAATAGCAGATGTGAATTCCACATTTTTATACATCGAAAGGGGTCTGTTAATTGATTGCAAGCCATTTATCGGTATTAGCAAGGATTGCTTCCATGTCAACACAGAACCCGGCCATTTGCAGCTCCTCTCCAGAGAACGCTGTGTTTACCCAGAGAAGGAAGATGTGCAGGTACAGGACCCGTACCACTGCAAGCTTTACTGAGGAGAAGTCCGTGAGGTTCACACCGAGCAGAAGCCCTACACCAGAACTAGAGACTCTCTTCTGTTAGCCTCTCACTGAATGCAGTTATGTGGCAATTACCACTACAGACCTCTCCAAATAACAGATTTGAAATTAAGTATCAATGGTATGATTATAAAATGTAATTGACTTAAAATAATAAGAAAAAAATATTTAAAGGAGATCAGGTTGTCAGAGTTTGTGGGAAAGTTCAAATACAAGCACACATAGTAGCATTTTTAACCTAGCTGTACAGAAATGTAAGATATCTGTAGAGGTGTTTGCAGGCAGAGAAGCGCTCTACTTTTGCACGTTCTGAATAAGTGACACCAGATTGGCACCTAATAAGTGAAAGAAAACAGAACATATTCCTCTTCCCCTTCAAATCACGGGACGTGCTCCCAGGAAAAGTAACACAGAAACAGATGGACAGGACTATCTGACATCAAACCTAAGAAACTAATTTTGTTGGCACATATATGATCACTGGAGGTGAGCTGATGTATAATTTGTGCCCATCAGAGCCATGCTGAATACAATAAAATAAAACTAGGAATTACACGCTTTGCTCTTATGGTTATTTTCCTCCAATGTAGACAGACTAAGTTACAAAAGCAAAAGGTCATGATAATTTCTTGAACAGCCAAGAGTCTCATTCACTTCCCCAGTGCCTTGCATGTACAGCCCAGCAGTGAAAAGCAGGCAGGGCTGCAGATGGTGCTGAAGATGAAGCCATTTTTTCAGCTTCTTCGTTCTCTATTATAATGGGCTGTTAATTTCTAATAAGTATAGAAACAACACAGCAGCCCAAAGCGTCTCCCTGAACAAACAATAAAACTCTATATGATTTCATATTGGGAATACATTTAGGAGAGGACAACAGCTGCAATGACCTTTGTGACTTTTATGAAAAAGAAATAATCCTCAGGAACTTGTGATCTCACCAGACAAAACCACCCACACAAATTAGCATTGCCTCCCGGTCACTGTTGTTGGAAGCCCTCATGGGCAAGACTTAATTTAAATACCGGAATGGCTAAGAAGGTTCCCTGGCTAGGAAATCTGTCTTACCTTTTTAGTCTGATACAGACATTTAACTATCTGACACCTAGGGATTGCAGATCATTCTTTTTACAAGAGTTTTTGAAAATAATATAGCTTCAATCTCTAGGATTTTCAAAGGCCAGCACAATATTTGGTCCGTGCAGCTTACAGCACCCACTAAAATCCTCCTTTAAAACAATAGTGACAAACTACTGCAATCCAAAAGGATGATGTCAGTAAAATGCAACGCTTAAAACACCACACTAACTGGATAATGTTACAACTGCTACTGCATTATGACTGTATTTTCATTCTGATTTAGTTTCAGTTAAAGGGCCCATCAATGAACATTTACGTGTATGTGAGAACTATATATACACTACCATTCTAGCAGAAATTCCACTGGAAATTTGAGACAAAAGAGTAAACCCTTGAATATTTTCTATCCGTATAAACATTACATACTATTTTGAATAAATTAAAGTTGTTCCAGTGCCAGCTTGCATAGCACTTCTTCTAAGTTTTGTCACTGAAGTTACTTTCAGCTTTTTTAATCTACAGTATAAAAGCAAATAAATAATCTAAAGCTAGCTCTCGTTGTCTTCTTTGCAGCACTTACACAGAACTTAAGCCCTCTGCTATGGAAAGCTCCCACAGTCACTTACAGAAAACTTCAAAAGCCCCTTTTTTCAGTGCAGTTGTTATTCATTACTTTGTGTTTCCCTATATCAAGCTTTAAATCCGCTTCTGCACATCCCTTAGTAGAAGAAGTGTTCTAAAGACAGAAAAAGATACCCAGAAGTACAGGAGGATAGCGAGATGGGGTATTCTAAGTTTCCCATGTTTATTTATTAGAAAAAGAGCAAATGTGATTCTCTTTTTTTTTTCCTAGCAACATGCTTATCAATTTCACTGCCATACTGGGAATACATTTACTGTAGTCATAAAGCAAATTTGCTCAGACATCTCATAATCAACACTGAAAGTAATCTACATTTCACTCTGTAAAACTCTATTTCAGAGTAAATGTTTATTATTTTTTCTTCATTCACTCTACTATTTCATAAGCCAGTTTCATAAGCTTCATAAGTTTCCTAAGCTACTGTTTCACAATTTAGTAGATAGCAAGTGCTATTTCCCCTTTCCTATATTAATTTGAATATTACACCTTGTTATCCCTTCTTGGTTACTGAACCTAGAGGTATTAAATGGAACTGCAGATTGTACATTTACAGTACCACTTACAATACATTTCAACCATTTACTCAACAGAAAATCCAGAATAAATTCCAGCCTTTTCCTTTCACTTAGAAAATTATGGAACTTCTATCCATTCAGAGTAAGCTGGGCAGCTTCATTTTAACATGTTTATAAAGCTCATCCAACCCACGCTGCCTGACTTCTAGTGGAGTTTTAACTGAAGCAATGCTCGAAATAATCTGGTGCTGTCCAGCACCTGAGAGTGTTTCTTCCATTCCTGATAGTCTAAGCAGAGCTTCACATAAATGTAGTGCTTCCAAAAATTAACAAAGAAAACTAATTACAGAAATGAAAAGTCAGTGCTAAGACAGAACAGTTTCAGAGAACTGGACAAGGAAACTGTAAGATTCATATCACATACAGTATGATGACAAGTGCATTGCACTTCACCTGTATTTAGTACCCTGCTATTTTTGTTAAGTTTCAGTTCACGCAGTTTATGCAAAGCATTCAAAAGATTAAAAAAAATTTGGCCATGCAGTGTTACTGCTGGAACTTTCATTTCTGTCTTCTGATGTTTGAATTATTGACTACGAGGCCGACACTTTATCTGTGCAATTTTCTTTTGCAGTTAAAAAGCTGCATTTTTGTAAGGAACAAAATTTTCAGTGTGGAAAAATACTGTCTAAATTAAGTAGAGAGGAACCATTACTTAGTCCAAAATCTTGGGGTGCTGGGAGAGAAATGGAGGAAACACAAGCTCTAGTGGAGCTACCTTTGTGCAGGTGTCATTAAGTGGCACTGCAATCTCTGCACTTGCTTTACATTCCCTGCCTCGTGTTTCATTTCAGCAGTGGCCATTACATAATCCATTTCCAATGCAGTTAAGTGCTGCAATACATTTATCACAGTCACTAATCCCACACTTTACACAGCTCAGTGTAAAGAGAAAGAAGATTGATCTTGCAAAATAAGGGAAGCTCTCCTTAGATGATCTGAAACCCTAAGTATCATTGTTACACGGAAGGAATCCCCGATTGGTACTACTGTAAAGCAAACAGAGCACTTCTACTTCCTTGGCTGGTGGCATTAAACTGAGAATCACAAAGTTATTTATCAATATGAGTTCAATTCTCCAGGAATTTTCTTTTTCAGTTTTCTAGGATTTCTACTGTGTTACAAGTTATTTTTGAATTTTTGGAGAAAGAAAAGGTACGTACAATACTGTCGTCTTCTAAAACTGCAAGAGCGCTTCGCAAACAGGGTTCCAAGTCACAAAACCAGTCGGGCCTTCTTGAGTTGGTCAAACAATCTTGATTTCAAAACCAAAAAAAAGAAAAGAGGTAATTAGACTTGACAAACCCCAGAGAATTAAGCAAATTATTAGAACAAACAAGATGAGTGAGCTAAAGGATACCCCACAGGACAAACTGAACTGAAGCAAGCATCCAGTGTCATACTTATAATCCAGTAAAATAACATAACAAAAAAACTTCAGTGACCAACAATCTACATTAAGAACTCAGAATGATGAGCCCCAACTACCTCTCAGCCTTACCCACTTATCAGTGCTGTTGCCTTAGTCTCATACACATAAACAAGCAGTACTTTTAGTGCACGTGATCCTTTGAAGACTTTCAAATGGTTGTACTTTCATCATTTTCAAAAATAGATAGCATACTGAAAAAGCCAAATCTGAACCTGCAGCACTTCAAGCTGCACCGCTGCTCCAGAACAGCTACCCTTCGTGATTAACAGCCAGCATTCACAGGGCAAACACAGAACGTTAACCAGGAGGATGAAGGGCTGAAAGTGGGAAGGGGAAGCTGAACACCAAGAAAGAGATGAGAAGAAAAAGGCAAACAGCAAGAAAAATGGACAGCACTTGTCACATTAGGTTCGGTATCTGCTGCTCTGCCCTGTATATGAGAGGAGCAGGAAGAGAAAATGCAAAAAAAAAAACCGTTGTGTGTGGCATGATATAATAAAGGGGAGCAGCTGCAGAGAATGACAGGCTGGCTGCAGGCTGGGAGAGAAGAAGGGACCCAATGCACATCTGACATGGGCTGCCTGCGTATGTGTGAGCATGTGAGAGTGGAAGAGGTGGGCAGCGGGTGGCAGAGCAGGGGGAGTCTGCTGGTTTTCTCTGCAGGACTTAGGAACCTGGAAGTGTGTAGCTCAGAGACCTTGCAGTCAGTACGTTGAAGTCATTCAGAATGAATGACATTCTGCCACACAAAGAGACACTCAAGAAGGCACATTAAGATCACAGATTTCCTCTGCAAGGAAGAGGTCCTGCTGGACACAGTGTTCTGTATGCAAACATTTCAACACCACACCATAAAGACAGGTTTAAAAACATTCAGCTTGCGAACACTGGGTTGTTAACGCCCTTTGAACTCTACATGGAACATCTTTTATTATCCACAAAGATCTCCCCACACAACACCAGTAACACCACACCTGCTTCTCTTCAGATTAGCAGCACAGAGTGAGCTTCCCCAGGGCTCTGCCCCTGACTTTAAAGATACCGGGTCCTACGGATCATTCGTTTAACCACGTCCAGTCCTCACCTTAAGCCTAAGTGAAAGTGTAAACCATCCAAATATATTCAACTCTCATACTGCTTCAATTTGCACTACTTATTTCAGGAATAACAACACCTCTTATGTGTTCTAGGTAAGTTTAGTTTAAAATAATTTTATCTGGAAATTTCAGGACATGGACACTATTATTTTTAAAACTACGTCTAATTTTATTTTGAACATTAATGTTCACAGTGTGCCAGGACTAAGTGTTCCAGAACCACACAGGATTTCTACATTTTCTCTTCCCTCGTGTCTGTAAAAATGAGAGTGGGATGGAAAACAGATATATTTAATGTAAAGACATTCACAGACCTTATACAGCACCTGTACTGTAACACGGACCCAGTAATGAGGGAAGAAATCTTATTCCAAACTTCAACCAATTTGGAATCTCACTGTACTCTTGAGATAAATATATGTGTGCACATTTTAGTAATTTTTTATACTCCAGATAACTCCTTTGGTTTTGTGCACAATGAAGTTTTTCAGTCAGTGCTTTGTCCCTTTTCTCAGCAATTTTCCAGAAACCACTTTGCCATTACAGTAACAAAGACGGAAAGAGCTGAAAGGAAAGAACACACTGAACGTGCATGCTACAATCCAAGAACTTAATTAGAACCCATACGTAAAAGTTTTTGCCTACCAAAGTAAATACAACTATTAGGACAGGTTTCCAGCCAGGCCCTTACTGCCAGAGTGTACCACCAGGTGGCAAGATTGCAAAATAAAGATTAAAAAAACAACAAAGCATTCCGGTAATGCACTCTGTTAGCGCTGTTCCAAGGACCCCTGGCTGGGGAGCAAGTGTTTTGGGAGGACTTGGCTAAGTGCTTAAAACCTCCTTGCATGGCTCCATAAAATGAAGTGTTTTCACACTGCTTCTTCACACTTTGTGTAGTCAATTTACTTACAATTACATTAGCTAAACTCAGCATAGCATTCCTATTAGATGAAATAGGGCATTGTGACTAACAGCTGTACTTCTGTAAGGAGCTTCATTTTTTTGACCATTTTCCTTCTGCTTTTACTGTCTCTGAGACTGGTTTTACCCTTTCTGAAATGGCCTAACATCTTTTGTGACTGCACGGATCCCTACACTTACATGAAAATATAACTAAAAAAAGATAGATAACAAAATTATTTTGCAACAGGGAAAAAAAACTTACATGAAATACACTTCCAATCAGCTAGATTGTTTTTCCCATGATATTTTAATTTCTCATGTATGCCCCAATTACCTATAAACCAACAGATACAACAGCTGCTTTTAAGATCTACCATAACAAGAGTATGTGTTATACATAGATGAGCTCAGTTTAATTACCTTAATTTTACACACAGTACATTTTACTTTGTCATTTTAATCCAAACTTAAGGAAAATGTAAGGTCTCAGAAACTACTCAGAAATTAATTACTGTAACGCTTCGCCCCAGACCACAAAGGACACAATGTGAGCACACAGCCCAGCATTATATATTTTCTGTACAAACATTTATACACACATATGCAAATAAAAGGAAATAATTTTGGTAGTGCTTAATCTGTCTTGCAACTGAACAGATAACCAAGTTGCACAGCCAAACAAGATGATGAACACCTCCAGGTGACCCTATGATACACAAGAAAATGATTCCAGAACTATTTTAGGCATCATTTTTTCCCTTCCATTTGTAGTGTGGCATCTGCTTAATAATATACAGCTACACTTCACAACTGTTTAAAATATTGTCATTATCCCTTGAGCTATAAGACATTACGTAGGTGTAAAATAATCAGAATGTCAAGTACATTGAATGTCAAGCATAAATAAGAACCAAAATTGGAATCTCTCAAAGATGCTAGCACTCCCACAGTTGGGGAAAAAGTGTTAACTTCGATAACTACCACCATTTGGGACTCGTGTTATTTTACAAAACAGAATTATTTGCCCTAATGACAAGTAATAACTTGAACATTGATTTGGTGTTAGAAAATACACGTAAATATTATCTCAGTCAACAGGAAAACTTCCTGCACCAAAATAGAACTTTATCTGGGACTCTTCAATTCAGACAATTCAGGATATTGTTACAAAAAAAAAAAAACACTGGTGGGGAAAAAGGGAGGGATGAGTAATACATGAGCCTGTATTACATGGGAGGGCACCAAAAATATAAACTGTAAAATAAACTGTCAAGTTATAAAATGTTTCTTCACTCATCAGAAAGAAATAACCCACCAAACTTGTTCAACCCACTTTTAATTCTGGAATCCAATCACATGAAGAACTAAAAAATGAAGCTCTCTTTCCCCAGAGTATGTACGCTAACAAATCATTTTAAAATGGAGCTATATAGAATCTAAGATGGGCTAGAAACTCTTTCAAGAAGGGATTTTGTTTGAACTATGTTCGTGCCCTACACTAGCAAAGTAGGGTCGCAACCACAGTTCAGGATTCTGAATCAGAATTAAAGCATTTCAAAATATATCAAACCACAATGCACATCATCCTGTGATTACATGGCAACACCTATTACTACCTGCTCAAGGAAAAATCAAGCAAACAATCTCACAAATAACAAACTGATGCTCTAAACATTCACATTTTCTTCCACATTACATATTTAATTTCCTATATGAAGCACATGGCCAAAGTAGCCTTGCAGGACATTCAGCACTTAAGAATGGCTCTACATAGAAGGTTTCAGCTGAGAGATTCCCTGAACACTCTGTGGTGTTGGATGAGCCATGATTCCATCGCTGAAGGGTGTAAATGGCAAGAACGTGTCACCAAACATTGAGGTACTTAGATACTCATGTTGAAGAGATTCATACTCTTGGACAGAAACAGAATGGAAACTTTCCTAAACTCTGCTTATCCCGACTCTACTCATTTTCTCTTCTTTCAGGCATGGAGGCTCTCTTCTGGGAAAAGCAATAACAGAATCAATAGATTGACAAATGGATTGAGAGATATTAGACTCACCAATACTGGATTTCACCAAATCACTTTGTCTCAGCCACATGAAGCTGTCAGCCAGCAGTAATAATGAAATGGATTCTGATTTGATTTGCAGTCATCAAGAATCAAGGTTAAAATACCTTCCTGTAACCGCGTCATAGCTGCTCACTCAGTAGGAGAAAGACAAAATGTGCAGTGGAATTGAAATGAGTTTTTGTGTTATAAAAAACGTGTAACATTTCATGTCTCTATCAGCATGTATTTTTTCATATTTCAGGATTTCTAGATTATAAGAGAAAACTCAAGCTCACAAACCTATGCCATTCTACAATGAGTTTATAGAATTAGAGCAACAAGTATTTACTACCATGGATTAAGAAATAAAGGTTCTATTGACTGCTAACTTGCTAGCATGTCATTTCCTTTCTTTCAGTAGCACTATGATTTCCATTCCAACTTAAATCTATGCTTCTAATGCAAAATGAAAGAAGAAAGTAGGAAGTATAAGGGTGTTTATAACAGCAGTTAACCCTAAAGGATTTGTTGATTTTGTTCTTTGACTACTGAAACAGCAAATAAATACTGAAAAAATATTACGTGTAAAATTAGCCACTGCCGTACACCTGAGCACCTACTCTTGAGGTCTTCAGAAAAAAACATTTTACCTTCCAAGAGAGTACTGTGAACCAGTCCCAAGCTCAGACAATTTAGGTATGCATTCATATAAAAAACACAAAATCCTCTTCCATCATTCAAAAACACTCTCCAATGCACTTATTCTATAAAAAGCAATCTTATTGAGAGTACATATACCTGATTTATTTCAGGAAACCAAACAAAAATAACAAGAGTGCCACCTATCCTTCCTTATGAATATTAGAACTTGCCATGCACTGACCTTGCTGTAAAAATCCAGCAATGTAAAACCTGGCAGTTAAGAACGTATAGATCTCTCCATCTGCATAGAAATGCATTTAAAAAGCAAAAAGGAAAGGAACGTGTCGCATGGAAAAGCAGGATGAAAAACAAATAGAAAAGAAGGATTTGGAAAATAAATAAATCTGTTTAGCTATCAAGAATATAAAATCCACAAGATCAAAACTAAAGATATTTTAAAGCTTCCAGTTGCAGTTTGGGCTTTAGTAAAGTTTTATGAATATATGGAGGCTGGCACACAACATAGAATCAGCAAGCTTAATCTATAACAAGCTGCTGTACACAAGCAGCAACTGCCAATCAATAGGCAAGACTGGGGCAGTGGAGCAGGGTGGACGGGGCTTGTTCTCATTTGTATGAGATTACAGGAGTTATCTGAGTAATTCAGGCTGGTAACCGTGACCCTAAGGGGAAAATGAGCACAAGTCCTTAAAAGCATGAAATAAACACATAGATAAACACCTTATACTAGGGAGGAAAGTCAGTTTCCCTTTTCTGTAAAGACAAGTCATGCTTCACATTCTGTTAGGGTAAAAGCACATAAATGAGGGAGCTTCAGATGGATCTGCATATTTGGAACTATTAATTTCCAATAAATACCTGTAGGATTTTGAAAATGTCTTTCTCAGAAAGAGTCATGGGAAATCTAAGTCACTTTGAGAAATAAAGAAAGGCTTTGCTTTCAGGAAAAGTATGGTCAGCAGATGGCAAGCAGAGCAGGCACAAGTGAGGCTGTCCCTCTGCAGCAGATTGTGGGCAGAGCTCCCCAGGAAGCCGTGCTGTGCCCCAGGGCTCACATGTTCATGGGGAAAGGGAGCAGGCAGCCACAAGGCAAAGCCATGGGCAGACGCAAAGCCCCTGCTAAAATGAAAAGGGCTAACCATGACGAGTGCAAAAAGACTCAAGTACACTGCATGCAAAGAACTATCCCCTCCTCCCAAAATAGACAAAAACCAAGCAACGCTGTGCTAAAGGCAACCTTACACGGCAGTCACCGCTGCCTGTGGGCTGGATGGAGATGTCTCCCAAGAAGCAGTACTTCTGTCAAGTGGGCAGCCATTGACGGCCCAACACTCACACTGAGCCTTCCATGGCAAAGGTGTGCCACCAGGCACCGTGAGCACTGCTCACCAAACAGATCCTCAACAGAAAGGTGTTCAGGATAAACAAAAGGCAATAACAAGCTGGGAGTTAATGGAGATTCCTTCAAACCTGTCAGAATCTGTCACAGTTTTAACATCACCGCTCCCCAAAGTGCAACCTTGTTAAGCAATTGCTTCACTTTGTTTAAAAAGGTAGGAGGTGGTCCAAATGACTCTGCAGCCTCTCCAAAGAGTAAATAAAAACATTAGAGATATCAGGAGATCTGCAGGAATGGTGCCACAGACTGATCTACAAAGAAAATAGAGAATGATCATTGATCTACTGGGGGAGTTTTGCTCTGGTGCTTTGTACCACATCAGCAAAGTCCTGACGTGTAATTACTGCTCTGTACAATCAGAGCACGCATAGTATTTCAGTCTCATTCAGCTCTATTTGGAATCACATCCAAGACATTCTAAACTGCGCTCCAGTTACTGTATTAAAAAAATCTGCAGTATATTCTTCTGAGAAGTTTCAGAAGGATGCTATTAATAAGTATTGAAATAAATATAAAAAGGACAGAAAAGCAGAAGTGTGGCAAATATTTCCCATTAATATGTGCATATGGTTTCACTCAAAACAAATTTGCTTGCAAAAAAAAAAAAAACATGTTTATGTAATATTAACTTGTTATATTACCAAACTCACTGTAAGCTTGCAGTAGGGCCACTTTGATTTAGGCACTGTAAAATTTTAAGCTGGAAGGAATGGAATTTAAATCCATATGGAAGTAATGACCATAAAATCCTGGGGGGAAATAAAAGTGTACTTATGGGGCGAAAAAAAAAAAAAAGTGTAGAATGTCAAGCCCAGGAAAAAAGCAGGGAGCCTGGGATCCAGCCTTCCCCTCATGCAAAGATTGTTAAGACTGATTAATGATTTCCACTATTGTTCGAAGTTACTAAACCTGCTGTGCTGAGTCTTCCTTTTTGGCCTTCATTTAATGTATCATGCGTCTTTAGGAGGGTGCACCTTGGCCATTTTCACAGTCCACTATGCACAAATATAAGCACCTGCATGACTGAAATTTAACACAGGATGAAAAGAAACAAACAAAAATACATACACAAAGAAAGAAACTTCAAACCTATTAGCGGTAAGAATCAGAACTTCAGCAGTTTACCAGGTGTGTGAATTGTTACTGACTTGGTAGCGCTGGTGCCTGGGTGGCCTGCTATTACAACACTCTCCTTAGGAGTATCTGCATTATGGCTGCAAAGTAAGTTACGTCCAGCTTGCACAGGTCTTAACATCACAAAATTGCATGAAGAATTTCAATGCCTTAAAGATCCCTATAAGGCAGCAGAGGCCAGACCTCATAAAGAGATCATGTGGTCAGCTATGTTACTGTAAATACTACCAAAGCACTATTTGAGTGGCTGGCTGCAACAGTATTTTTAAGCAACTTTTTAAATCCAACTTCATGCTTGTATCAAATAAACAACATGAGTAGAGAAATCTGTTGTAAATGGCTTTTTTTTTTTCTTGGCATTTACTTGCTTTGGAACTTCAGTTAGCCTTCATGCTTGGTGCGACTGAAGTGGAACTGATACGTGACAGCGCTATGAATATTGCAGTGTAAGAATGCTAACAGCAGATACAAACACATTAAAGCGGGCCAAGCTATGGACGGTTAACATTAGTTCCCCCAAAAACAGAGCAAGGCTGGCTAACTGCACTTCCCATCCCCAGGCAGAAGCCAGCAGTAGGTCTCTAAGTACTCCATCGGCGCAAGCTGGGAGCTAACTGCCACAGTGCGCAAAACAGAGCTGCCACATGAGTAGCCACAGGTCACAGCTGCTCCTGCTGAACCCACAGCCTGCCCAGTGTGGCACTTGGAGGGCGCAGTCATTGGGGGAAGCTCACAACACCTCAGGGGCAATTCCTCTCATTGACACGTAACATGCAGCCACTCCTGTGAGACCACGGAGGGACTCGCCCCGGGCTGCCAGTGCTCCTTTGTATCAACACTCTTGTGGGGTTTTACAGGAACCGAGGAATGAACGGGTGGGAAAATTAGACAACAGCTCAATAGACAAGTGCGTTCTGCAGCTGCAATCAGAAGAGGCGCAGTGCACACCTACACTCCTCAGGTTGGAGTGACATGAGTCTTTTGTCAGGCAAGGATCCTGCATATTTAGAGAACATTAAAAGATAAAACATGAGGAGGAACAGCAGATGCATGAACCTTCATAGCAAATGTTCAACGGTGGAAGAAAGGCAAGTGCATTCAGCACTGTCTTCTACCACAAGTAAACACGAGTGCAAGGATATATTCAGACATCAAAATAAAAATATGAAATTAACATAACTACTTGGTACGGTGGGAAATGGGTGAGGCAAGTTAATCAGAAGCTCCATGCATATAATTGGTTCCAAAATTCCCACAGCCCATCCTTCTGTGTGGAACTGTGCTGGGAAAGGGTAGCAGTACTGTGCAGCACCGTCACTCCCACAGCCAAGCAAGATAATGGTCTATTGCTAATTGCAGTCCTGATAATGAGAATATATACATATTCTTTAAAGTATGAAGGTGTAACATTAAATGTTCACTGTTGGCTTTCTGATTTGAAAGTAACAAATGCAGCACTCATCCTTACCCACCACAAAAGAATAGCACTGGAGCAGCTGAAGAAGCATTCTGGACTCTCCCTGGATCCATAAGAACAAATAGGAACTGAGTTCAAAGCCGCAAATCTCCCTCCAACTGAAGTCAAGACAACCGCAAAGAACACTTGCAGGAGAGGATTTTCTCACATCCCTGAAGCTCGCATCCCTGAACCTCTAGGTGGGAACTGGGGGAGTAAATCCCCCCTCACTGCCCCCTCGGGCAGAGCAAGCCTGAGACCACCTCATGAGACCAAATGTATACAAGTCAGTGGGGCTGGATGACGTGCATCCCAGGGTCCCAAAGGAGCTGGCTGATGTGGTTGCTGGGAGAAGTCCCTCGGAACTGGAAAAAAGGAAACGCCACTCCCATTTACAAGAAAGGGGGGAAGGAGGACGCTGGGAACTACCAGCCAGTGAGCCTCACTTCTGTGCCTGGCAAGATAATGGAACAGATCCTCCTAGAAGACATGTTAAGGCACATGACAGATGAGTAGGTGATCCAAGACAGCCAGCACAGCTTTACCAAGGGAAGGTCATGCCTGACCAATCTGGTGGTCTTCTATGATGGAGTGGCAACAGCGGTGGACAAAGGGGAAGGCGACCAATATCATCTACCTGGACTTGTGCGAGGCCTTTGACATGGTCCCTGCCCACATCCTTATCTCTAAATAGGAGATATATGGATTTGAGGGGTGAACAATTTGGTGGATAAGGAATTGGTTTGTAGGCCATAGACAGAGGGTTGTGGAGTACTGCGCTCAGGTCTGGGGCCCCCAGTATTGGAAAGATGTGGAGCTGGTGGACAGGGTCCAGAGGAGGGCCATGAAGATGATCAGAGGGCTGGAGCACCTCCCCTGTGAAGACAGGCTGAGGAAGCTGGGCTTGTTCAGCCTGGAGAAGAGAAGACTCCGGGGAGACCTCATTGCAGCCTTTCAGTATTTAGAAGAGGATTATAAACACGAGGGGAATCAACTTTTTACAAGTGTAGACAGCGACAGGATAAGGGAGAATGGTTTTAAGCCAAGGAGGGAAGGTTTAGCTTGGCTGTCAGGGGGAAGATCTTTACAGAGAGAGTGGTGAGGTGCTGCAACAGGCTGCCCAGACAGGTTGTGGATGCTCCGTCCCTGGAGCTGTTCAAGACCAGGTTGGATGGGGCCCTGGGCAACCTGCTCTAGTACCAGATCTGGAGGGTGGTGGCCCTGCCTGTGGCAGGAAGGTTGGAAATTGATGATCCTTGGGGTCCCTTCCAACCCAAGCCATTCTATGATTTTGTGAGTCTGCACTGCCTGTGTTGTGAGGGTGGTGGGAAGCGTGGTGCTTCGCAGCAGTGCAGAAGCCCCAAGCAGCACTCCCACAAAGAGTTGTGCCATCCCTCAGCTCCTTCCCATGATCAGGCAATGGTCACCACAGTCACAGGGCATCCTTGAGCCTTTTTGTTCTTGTCCATGTGTAAAGCAGAATGTTTCGGATACCACAGCAGAAGTCGTCTCTGAATAAACTGATATCTAACTATTTTAAAAGGTTTCCTGTAAAGCATAATTCTGTCAAAGACAGCTTTCTTAGGCTCCTGCTTCTTTGCAGCCATTCCCATCTGTTCTGGAAGAGGCACCTCTTCAATCTTTCTTCCTCAGTCTACTCAAAGACACCAGACTACAAACCCTTTTCAGCAAGCTGCTGCAGATTGCTGAAGGACAACCTTACATAAAGCTCATCAGCTTGACCTGGCTATTGTAATCACCAATAATAACTTATGCATCTCATGCGAAACTCCATCCTATTCCCCACTCAGAACTATTGATCTTCTAAACAGCATTCCTAAGCCAAAATGAATCACTCAGAAATACCCAGTTCATTTATTTCCAATTACTTTAACCTGGCTCAGAAGAAGATAGGCAAATTGTATTGGCCTCTAACACAAAGATTCTGTTCCAGATTTCTAGTACATGAAAGAGTCTCTATTCAAGTCTCCATACAAGTAATCATACTTGTATATGCTCCTCCTTTGAAATTAGCACCTAAAACTAAAATACAAAAAAAGGCAGCTTCTTATCCTGTAAGATTTCTTTAACTCCTCAAGGGCTTGCTATAAAGACGGCAAAGAAACCTAATACAATAGCAAATTAAAAACCCTCTTGACCTTAGAAAAAAGAAAAGAAACATCCAGCCCTGCCAAGAAGAAAAATTTTGTTTGGTAACCACTCATGGCTACAGCCCCTATCTCCCACACTCCCCTGCAGTACAGTCAGGCATCACACACCTCCTGGCCCTTGCTGTTGTTACAAAGGCAGTGTGAAGGGCTGCCAGGTTGGCAAGCACTCCCCTACACCTGAAAAAGCACAACTCGGCTCCATCCAGCTGCTGGTTGCTCCGTTCCCTAACACCGTGCTGCACACAGCAGTAGCAGCATTTGCAGGAGCAGACATGAGGACCCCCAAAACTATCAGTTCAAGTTTTCCTTCTCAAGCTGACACACAAAATATATTCACTTGCTACAGCAATGCCAGTCACAAACAGTTGGCAATTTTTTTCTGTTACTTCCAACTTCCTGGGAAACACCAGCCCTTCGGCCAGCTTTCTGGACATCACTCTTACTATGCTGATCATCACTGCAGAGCTGCAGTACAAGGGGAAAATGCTAGCCAGCCTGGCATAGCACACTGTGCCTACCTGCTTTACTTAAGGTTCACATTGCTGTGAAACTGCAGGTGTCTATCAAGTATCTCACAAGTAAATCCAAAAGCAGTTCAAGGTCTTGATCTGAATACTTCAAGCAATCCCATTTCTTTACAGAGTGAGTTCAGACTGAAGCGTCAGACTGACATTTCCCTACGAAGAATATAGATTTGGGAGGAAAACACAGGAAGGACATGAATTAAGTTTGCTGAAGGGATGTAGACACTAAGCAACTACTAGGAAAAAAGCCATCTCCAGGAAGCTCCCATCCTCTTCAAGAACATCTCAACACCAAAAGTGGAACTGGAAATGAAGCTTTGTTCACCGGCAACCTCCGCCCACCATCTAATATTGCCCCTAACTCCTCACTGATATCAATGTTTTGATCCTGAAAAGACTATTTCATGTAAGAGTGAAAGCTAGCAACATAAATAGCTCTTTTTAAGTGACAGATAGATATGCATTGCAGTCTAAACATTAAATAAAAGACAGCTATAGATACAGCCCAGGGCATCGTGTCTATTATGTGAACACCACCGAAGTGCAGATGACTCTAAAAGACAGGACAAACACATAAGAGGAAGGTTAGACAAAAACAGCCAGCTCCCTGTTTTCAACAAAATGATTCTTTCTAGACTACATGCAATGTATCACTGCTTTCTAACTTAAAGAGGAAAACAGGTCTATCACAAACAGTTTGTTCCATATTTAGTTAGGGCAATTAGGCAATCCAGTACTCCATGGCACTGCTGACCACAAGCACCCAACCACAAGCAACTGTTCTGTTGGCAGAACTATATGGAAGAGCTTACAGACGTCACTGCTTATGTTCTGATTAGCAAAATGCATTGCTAATAGCCTTGTATTGTCAGTTCTGACCACTTAGAACCATGCGTCACCCTGTGTCCTAATCCTAATATTCACTAAAATAACATTTTAAAACATCTTGATTATTAATCAGAAGAATGTCTTAAAATCATTAAACTAATGTAATGCAAAGATTAGGTTTTAATTTGCTCTGGATTTTTCATCATCAAGGTCTTAGAGCATGATTTCTAACAACAATATAAATGTACTTATTTAAAAACAGAATAAAACTGTTTACATTTAATTGCATGTCTTGAATAACAAAAAAAAGGAGGAAAAGAAAGAAGAAGGAGGAAAGGGAAAAGGGGGGGGGGGGAAGAATTTATCTTGTTTATCAGAAAATTAACTAATTTTTCAAACACCTGAAAATGCAAACATGTATTGGAAGTAATATGGAAAACTTGGTCTTAACTGAAAAATAACAGCTAAATTTTTTCTTTGCATTTTTTTTTTAAAGAAAATTTAGATAACTCTGCACTTGTACTGAATCTAAATATGATTGCAATACATCATGCAAGATAACTCTCATAGGAGATATGACATATCAGTAGCAACCAGACCCTGATGTGGATTAGAATAATGGCAAAGACAGAGGATGAAGAAAATAGAGCTCTCTTCTGCATAACATTTTTCATGCACACTGTACATCAACACAATCAAACAACACAGTCACCTTGTTGAATAATGAATAACAAAATGAAAAGAAAATTAAGGAACAGTAAGCAAGGGAGAAAAGATTCAAGCTGACATTTCCAATGAGAGGAAGTCACCAAGAGGTTCACAGCGACTGCTCCAGATGGCAGGAGCTATTTTGGCCAGACTACCTGGCTCGGACGGGAGCTTCAGTTAGGTAAACAGAAGGGGGCAGGAAGAAGGAAAGGAACAAAGGAAAATAACAGTAACTGAAAATGGAATTTTTACCCTGCAGCCCTCCCAAGTCAGAACCTTGTCAATAACAAAGTTACAAAACAAAACAGTGACTCCCAAGGAAAAGGAAACCAATTACTACTGAAGATTACGGACGTAGAAATTCCTTTTGGCCAATGTATGAATTAATTATCTCTCCCATGCCTGGCTTTCTATAAACATAATTAAATTGACAACATTTTTGAGCAAATCTTACATGTGCTTTGGGCAACATAAAGCATCTTACCACCTAATTGTTTGTATTCTTCATCTGTACTTTCTCTGCCAACCTCCCTTACAGTACTGGGAAGAAAAGTTCTTTATATTTACCTATCTATTTATTGTTTGTTTGCCTCAGGGCTCAATGCATATTCTAGCTGTCAAAAGTGATTTCCCTTCTCACTGAGCAAATATTCTTAACACCGATTTTCTCCTTTATCTACTACTATTAGACAATGATTATACAGTTAGAGATAATGGAAGCACGGGCAGGTCGGAGTATACCTCAAGGCAGGAATCCTAGTTTTATGAAATACAAAAGTACTCTTTATGTAAGCACAACTCAGGGTTGCTGTGAGTTGGCTTCGGGACATAGGTGACAAAACTGCGACTAAAGAAAAGCACAATAATGGACAATAAGAACTTTATGTGACCACAAACCTGTACAGTATGTGAAGATAACATTCTGAGGACTGTTTTAAATAGTATTGCAGAGTATTAGTTAAGAACCTGAAATTGGATTATTTCTTATGTCCCGATGCCTCCTGAAATAATTTGTATTCTATCGCAGAGGATTTAATGTGAGAAATAGAATGCAAAGTGAAAAAACATAAAACATGCCCAGAAATGATCTCAAGTATTATCTGAAAGGCACATGAGAGCAAAACACAATTATGGAAAGAAACCCATGGCTAAGTAAGCTATCAGAAGCAGGTGTACTGCTCCAGGGATTTCGAGCCAGTTTCAGCATGCCTATTTCTCCCAACATTTTTATTTAGGTGCTGGAATTGCGCAGACTCCAGGGGTCTCATGAACAGCCCACTCCTTTGACTTTGCCCTCTGCAACCCAGACACACAGCGGCACAGACGCTCGTTAAAGAGAGGGCAAAGCTCTGAGTAGTTCCTGTCAGAGCAGCTGATGTAGCACTAAAGAAGGTCTTCTGGTTTGTAGATGGATGGTGGCATAAAAATTTGCATATATTACAGATAGCAGGAAGCCAGAACTAAGAGACAGTACGGCCGTTTTTAATTATCTAAATGGGTAACAAGGCAAGGACTGCTGCAGAAGAAGCAACACTGGATCTAACGACACCCCTTTACGTGCACCCAAGTAAAGCAGAGGCACTTTTTCACTGAGGAATTTACACACTGCTGGCTTTCAGCTGGACTTAGGCTCCTAATTGCTGGATACCTAAAGGAATTTATGCCCAGATAAGCACTGATTAAAACTTCAAAAAATTCTTAGCTTTCTTATTCTAACCACTAGGTATCAGCAAAGGGATTTAGCATTCTCAGCTGAACTACATTATTCTGCTTGTCACATTGCAGGGCCTGATTGCACAAAGACCTGAACCTTGATACATTCTACAGATGGTTAAATGTACATTAATGTTAATCAAGAGAGCCACTTATAAAATGGCCAAAGCGTCTTTGAAAATACAACATCTTAGCAGCTGTTAAACTGAACAGAGTTAAAATTCAAGCAACCTCTGATCCCAAAATGAACTAAGTCTGCTTCAAAAGCTGAACAGAAAATTCAAAAAGGTGTTTCAGGCAGCCCCTGGCACGTTCATTGAATACCAGCACAAAGCAATAAACTAGAAAATGGAAAACAAAGTATCAGGATAATTTAATAAAAAAAAGATGGAACAATGTGAAAAAAACATCAGCTTGTCAAGAAATAGGCATAGCACACATTTGAATACAATAGTTAACTTTAAAGAACCCATTGTATCATACAATTTGGAAAATGTCTGGGATGTCAGCAGATATCAGCATATAGAAAAATGAAGTTTTGAAAAAGATGTAAAGAAAATGCAGGTAAATACCATTCTGTCATTAGTAACATAATGGAATGCAACAGGAAACAAAAGCACCATCAACTATATGGAAGGAAATGAACAATGGACAATATAAATATATATATATATATATCAACAGGGCCAAGTGTCGGGTCCTGCACTTTGGTCACAACAACCTCAGGCAACCCTACAGGCTTGGGGAGGAGTGGCTGGAAAGCTGCCTGACAGAAAGGGACCTTGGTGTGCTGATGGACTGTTGGCTGAAAATGAGCCAGCAGTGAGCCCAGGTGGCCAAGAAGGCCAATGGCATCCTGGCTTGGATCAGGAATGGGGTGGTGAGCAGGACTAGGGAAGTCATCCTGCCCCTGTACTCAGCATTGGTGAGGCCTCACCTCAAGTACCGTGTTCAGTTTTGGGCACCTCAGTACAGAAGGGTGCTGGAGCAGGTCCAAAGAAGGGCAACAAAACTGGGGAAGGGCTTGGAGAATATGCCCTACAAGGAGAGACTAAAGGAACTGGGGCTGTTTAGTCTGGGGAAGAGGAGGCTGAGGGGAGACCTCATTGCTCTCCTCAAATACCTGAAAGGTGATTGCAGTGAGAGCGGGGCTGGTCTCTTCTCAGTGGTGACAGGACAAGGGGAAATGGCCTCAAGTTGCGCCAGGGGAGGTTTAGGTTGGATGTCAGGAAAAACTTCTTTACAGAAAGGGTTGTTAAGCACTGGAACAGGCTCTCCAGGGAGGTGGTGGAGTCACCATCCCTGAATGTGTTTAAGAACAGTTTGGATGTGGTGCTCGGGGACATGATTTAGCAGAGGGTTGTTAGAGCAGTATGGTTAGGTTGCTGTTGGACTTGATGATCTTGAAGGTCCTTTCCAGCCTGAGCAATTCTGTGATTCTATAAAGCTATTGGCAATACATCAGGAATACGAATGCAAAAAATACAGCTCTCTTTTTCTTTAAATAGAAAAAAAAAAGAATCCATAAATAAAAGCCTCAGCTCTGTTTACTTTCATTAAGCCATGTAATGATTTTAAACAATGTTAAATACAAAAAGAAATCGCATCAGTTTTGTTTGAAGTTACTTAGTATCTCTTAAATAAATGAAGAACATTAAGGTTTCACAGTTTAGCGTTTTATGACAATCACCAAATATTCTATTGTTATTGAAAAGCATAATTGGACACTACAAAATTAGGAAAAGTTACTGCCTGACAGCTAAAAATAATGCTAAGATTATTAAATCAAAATCTGTACACAGAACAAGGTTTTGACGTTAAAGGTCAGTGAATACAGAATATGTACAGAAAAGCAAAGAGATTGGAATGATAAAAGAAATATAGTTTATAAAAAAGAGCTATGTTTTCAAGGCAAAAATAAACACAAGATAAATTCCACATACTGCCAATATAATTATAAAATGGTTAGGAAAGCTATACACCTTTCATTGTTCTAGCTCCTCGGGATACAGATCACTCCCCACTACTGCAACAGATAAACAAATTCAAATAAATTAAGTAAAAATAAGTTTGAAGTTCAGTCAGAGAAAAATGCCAGTAATGACAAGCCAATGAGAAGAAACTTTTCTTAAGGAACTATGAATTACAAATGTTGAGTGTTTCTACAAGTAAGAGCAGCAAGAAATCAGGCAAAACCCTTCCAAACAGATGAGTTAATGAAGCCTTGCTTGCATCACCTGCTATCTAATAAAACACAAGCTTAAAACAGAGCCTTCTTTACAAATTAGTGACTTTTCATAAGGTCTTATTCCCAAGCAGGTTTGTGGTATCGAATGGGAAAAAGCACTTTCTCTTAGGGCTGTTTTCTTCTCCTTCAGCCCCATCATCCGTTTCCACTGCTGGCAGGAACTCCATGTTTTTTGTGCCTCTCTCTACCTGCCTGCCAAATAAACTAAAACTGTCCAAAGGAGTCAAGAATTACTGAAGTGCAGGGAAAGGGGATGAATGCAAAGACACACAGATTTCATCTGAGTGTTTCTGAGGGGAACAGCTGCCAAACCCTCGCAGCTCCTCCTTACTCATTTCATCTTCTCCCTCTGCATTCTCCCTCTGCCTAGCCCAGTTATAAGCACAGACTAAGCTGGGAAAGCAATCTAGGTTTCAGGAATGAATCACGTCTCAACATTTCTCTTTGTGGGATTCTGTTCCCATTGGAAACTCAGCAAGAAATCATACATATGCAACAGACATCTCAACTAACTGGATTTGTTATAAGCCCAGAAAACTCAATTAAAACAATCTCTTCTTTTTATCTACACAAGGTTTTTTTGCACAAGATAAAAATAAGCCGCTTTTGTTTTATTAACAATGAGGACAAAGAAGGCAAATGGTCACAATGAACCTGTCAAGCCTTCACAGCACCTCAGTGTGAGGGAAGCTACCCTACTTTCCAAAGCAGTTTCCTTCACACTCACGGTTTTCTGGTAACAGATGGGAGGCTGAAGATAGAAAGGATAGTTTATGCCTAGCACCAAGGGGAGAGATTGAGAAAAAGAAGTCTCAACAGTGAGATTCCATGAATCTCTGCAGGAATCTTTAAAAAACAACAACAACAACAACAACAAATAGAAACTGTCCTCCTCAGAAAGTTTGAAAATTTATATAAAGAAATAACATTAAAGGCAAAGGAACCAAGACTTCTCCTGGTATTGCCCGTGTTCAAAGTGCCTGAGCTGAGCAATCTGTGCCTCTTGCGTCCTGTGCTCTTTTGCTGTACCTACTTCTACTCACTCATTTTGCTAATTGCCTATCAGTTCTGATAGAAAAGTAGCCAGATGAAGTAAGGTTGGTCTTTATGCATCTAAAAGAGTTCTGTTATGAAAAAAGCTGCTGCCATTTTAAAATTAAAAGATATGTTTTCATGTAAAAGCAAAAACATTTAGACTAATCCTTAATCCTAAATTCCTATCCTGATTAGCTTCTTTACCAGGTGGTCAGGATTTCAGTAGTCCAGAGGCGCTGATGGCAAAATAGTATATAATTATGCAGCAGTAAATGTAGCACTGTGATGCATACTAAGTATGCTCTCTGATGTGCTAACAGTTTATATTTTGCAACTGAAAGCCATAGTTTTCATGAAGTTGTGATGATACGGTAAAAATATCACCAGCCTTAAATTACAGAATGATCTTTCTTTTCCACAAATCAAATAATGTTTGATGGGCTATTGGCACATAAGAGTATTTATCATCAGTTACTAAAAAAAAACTTCACAAGCCAAGTGGAATTAAACATCTTTAAACTGTGATACTTGCGATATTCAAGGAAAAAATGTAACAAGCATTAAATAAGAATCAAACAAATATAGCTTATCTTTGGTTTTCACTTACATTTAAGAAATACAAAAACAGTTTAAAATGATTATTATTATCATCTAGATGACAAAGCACCATGATTTTTACATTCACATCTCTGTGTATGCGTATGTGCCTTTCATTATGTGGTTACATAAAACAATTCTAGAAATACTGTCACTAAAACACTGAAAACATTCACAGCATCTCACCTACTCCCAACTTGAAATTCAGATTGAAATGGAAACAAATTTGGGATAAATTCTCTGGTTTTATTCACAGTAAGTAGGAATGAGCTGCTTTGCTCCCTTGTGCTACCGTTCATACACTTGTTCACACTGAACGTCCTGTAGAAATTGTTATCACCTCAGGAAGGATGGGATGATACTTGTGTAGTACTGATTTTAGAGTTAGATTGATCACTTCTGTTGATCCTGCAGCAGATGTCTGCCACCTACAAATGAGATAATTCACCTTTTTTTGTTCATTTGTTTAGTAAAAACTACCTTGAGATCATTGGTGTCAGCAGACATATCCTTGGCATAGTCACACGATAACCTGCCAGTTATAACCAAACTGGGAAGACAGCACTGAAAAGAAATATCATGGCCACGCTTTAATATAAATATCAAACTCTGCTACTTCATCAAGAACCTGACATTATTGATGTTTGAGACCTGATAGTTACGGATATTCATACCTCTAACTTGTGCAATTGAGAATACACTTTTTTGAGTTTTATAGGAAAAAACAGGATGGAATCATTTATTTCCCTTCAGTGCATATCCCAAGAAACTGCTGAGATAATTTAAAAAATAATTATATTTCTGTACCCTAAAGTAACAAGCCTCCATTTGTCTTCTCCCTAAAAGAAAAGAGGTCATCACCAACAGAGTAGGATGGGAATCAGGGTGAGAACATTCCTGAGGAGGTTTGAGTAGGCACACAACTGCAAAACTGATTTTTAAGCAGAAGTGTGAAGATAATCAAGTTCTTCAGTTTATAATTCTCAGGATTTCCATCTCTATGTGTATATATTAAAATCCAGAATTAGTCAGAGATAAAGCTTTACTGAAAGTAATGTTGCATAATATACAAGTTATTTCTCAACAAACACAAAGTGCTCAACAGAAAAATAGAAAACAAATATCTTTACCCACATACACTCTGTTATATTAAAAAAAAATTGAAGTACATACTGTATATACAGTAATGAAGTGCACCTCCTTCCTTTCAGGATGCTAACTTTAACCTCAGCAGACTTGAGAAATCTACACAGATCTGGATGAAATATAGGAACGAGAACATGAGGTGTCAGTGATTGTAGGAGTATAGTTGATTCATCCCTTGCTCCATAATGTGAACATACAAGAAACCACACTACAGCAAGATCTCTGTCACAGGCATCAAACACCAAGTTGAAAAGCTCTCTCTCTTGGAATCACCGCACTGAACCATCAGTTGAGACAAGCAATGAAAAAATTAAAAAATAGATGTTTATCTGTGAACAGGGAGGCATATCAAGTCCCTAGCAATAACAGATATAAAACTAACAAAGACAAGTATATAATGTGGCTTTGTGATCATCTGTTTTGATCATAGAGTTGCAGAATGTCTTGGGTTGGAAGGGACCTTAACAATCATCTCGTAATAACCCCCGCCATGGGTAAGCTTGCCACCCACCAGATGAGGCTGTCCAGGGCCCCCTCCCAGCCCGGCCTTGAATGCCTCCAGGGATGGGGCATCCACAATCTCTCTGGGAAGCCTGCGCCAGCACCTCACCACTCTGAGTAAAGAATTTCCTCCTGACATCTAATCCAAATCTCCCCTCTTTTAGCTTAAAACCACTCCTCCTTGTCCTATCACTATCAGACTGTGTAAAAAGTCTGTCTCCCTCCAGTTTATAAGCTACTTCCTGGAGTCCAGTTCATAAGCTACTTCCAAGCTAAATACCCCCAGCTCGTCTTTGTAGGAGAGGTGCTCCACCCCTCTGAGCATCTTAGTGGCCTCCTCTGGATCTGCTCCAGCAGCTCCTCGTCTCTCGTGTGCTGGGGGCCCCAGACCTGGCTGCAGTACTGCAGCTGAGTCATCACCAGGGCAGAGTAGAAGGACACACTTGCCCCCCTCAACCTGCTGCCACCCCCCTGCCGATACAGCCCAGAAGATCATTGGCATTCTGGGCTGCAAGCGCACACTGCTGGATCATGCAGAGCTCTCTGTCCACCAGGACACACAAGTCCTTCTCTGCAGGGTTGCTCTCAAGCAGTTCTCCCAGTCTGTACATATATCTGGGATTGCCTCAGTGCAAGTACAACACCTTGCACTTAGCCTTGTGTAAC
The DNA here is from genome assembly GCF_002078875.1 of Numida meleagris. Lineage (NCBI taxonomy): Eukaryota > Metazoa > Chordata > Aves > Galliformes > Numididae > Numida > Numida meleagris. The sequence goes on along the minus strand of NC_034419.1, from coordinate 3,469,267 downwards.
CTCATTAGGTCCATGTGCGCGCCCCTTTTCAAGTCTGTCCAGGTCCCTTTGGATAACATCTCTTCCTTCTATTGTATCAACTGCACCACTCAGCTTGGTGTCATCAGCAAACTTGCTGAACCCACTGTCTATGGCATTGATAAAGATGTTGAAGAGCACTGATCCCAAGACAGACCCCTGGGCAACACCGCTCATCACTGGCCTCTGCCTGGACATAGATCCGCTGACCACAACCCTCTGGCTGCAACCATCCAACCAATTCTTTACTAGTCAAATACTCCAGCCTTCAAGACCATGTGTCTTCAATTTAGAGATAAGAATGTGGTGTGGGATCATGGTAAAGGCCTTGCACAGGTCCAGGAAGACATCAGTTGCCCTTCCTTGGTCCACCAATGCTGTCACTTCATCGTAGAAGGCTATCAGATGGGTCAGGCACAATCTGCCCTTGGTGAAGCCATGCTGGCTGTCTCAAATCACCTCCTCATCTTGCGCAAGCCTTAACATAACTACCAGGAGGATCTACTAAATGATCTTCCCAGGCAGAGAGGTGAGGCTCACCAACCTGTTGTTTCCTGTATCTTCCTTTCTACCTTTCTTAAAAATGGGAGTGATGTTTCCCTTTTTCCAGCTACTGGGGGCTTCTCCTGACAGCCATGACTTTGTTGAGAGCTAAAACTGTTCTGCAATATTATCATAAAGAAAATGTAAACTAGTTTAATCTCATGTCCCTAAGCTTATTGGAATACCCTTGTCTTATAACGTATGCAGTTTTCTAACAACTTTGCTGATTCAGAAATAGTATCATCAACATATTTTTAAGTACAAAATGTGGAGTTCTACATCTATGAAGATCTGCCCTCAATCATTCTGAAATAAGTCTTCCTCATTTTTGTCTGAGGTCTAAAAGAAGGTAATACAAAAAAACTTACAAGGTTAACCTTGACCATGAAATAGATTATGAGAGCATTTAATTCAGAGGGCTCTCATTAAAAAAACTACTACATGAGTCATCTGTCAGAGTAATGAAAACAGCCCAAGATTTCTGGACTGGTCTTGAACAAAGGATGAGATTCAGAATGGGTACTCCTCACAGCGAACACTGTGCTCTCAGTACAGACTCCCTTTAATTCCTGCAAAAGCCTCCGATTTCTAATTACAACTATCACACAAGCTGATTATAATGATTTTGAGAGTGCCTGGAATTTTCCCAGTAATCTTTCCAAATACAGCCAAGTTCACTTGGCACTCATTGGGCTGATTATAAGGGAGACTGTTAATGGAGAGCTGAGTTCTCACCTGAATTCTTAGGATGAACTTCCGCAAACAAAAATAACTTCATCTCTTCTTTCCTTTCACCCTCCGTGCCCAGGTCAGCACTGGTGAGTGTCAGCGAGTGACACAGTTAGCAGCTCTGCAATGCACTAGGCTGAAGCAAGACTGCAGAGCTTTGACCTGCATTGTGAAGGCTGAGCAACTTTGGAGCAAATTCTTATGACTTCCCTTTTACTCAGTGGGAATTTTCAAGTAAATTTACTCATTGTTGGCAATTAAATCCTAAAACTGAGGTACTCCATGCTCAGTTATTATACAGGGAAATGGGCATGTATACATAGCTTTCCTCTTTCAAAAAATATCTTCATTTCATTATAACTTTGAGCCATTTGGAGTGCAATACTATGATAGATACAGATGATTAAGTTCTACTGGCAACATGATAAAGTTCACATAAATATTTCATATCAAGAAATGAGAAAAGCCTCAAGTATTTTCATTTGATCCAAAAAAGATGCTTGGTATGCAGATTTTGCTTCATTTATGAATAAATGAATGCGGCATACCAAATCAAGGTGGGAGTTGGAAGTTAAAGTTAACCTGCGTTACCAGCACAGCATACACCAACACAAGATGACTTTGCAAAAGGCTCAAGGGAACTTTATAAAAAAAATTAATGGAAACTTAAATCATGAAAAAAAATCTTAGACCTTGAAATTTGCTTTTCTGACAGGAACATGGGTAAGTATTTCACCTTGCAATGACATATTAAAAATACGTCTCAGCAAGCTTCTACATAAATATCAGGTCCCTACCAACTGAAGCCATTCTATTAATCTACAATAACATCATCCATACTTGTATCTTCTTGAGTTATGGCTTGTCATGGAAAGTGTGATGTTAATTAGGATATGATGTAAGTAGTCAATTTTTGCCCATTCCCAGTCATCGTTACACTGGATATCAGCACTTAAATACAAACCTGTTTACTGACTGAAAGTTACTTCAATTGATTGACTGCCAACTGCCATACTTCGATTTTAGTTATTTTAATTATCCACTTCGAAACCAAACCATAATACAATAGCTGTTTATCCTGTGGTAGTAAAAGTAAAATCTTTTATTTATAGCCAGCTGATGATTATACCAGAAGACATCAGCAGCTTTCACTAATTCTGAATTCCTTTCTATCAGCTGCAGCATATAAATGGAAGAGATAATTTCCAGGCTCTGGAGAAAGCCTGGCTAGAAGAACATATGATTTCTATAGGATGGAGAGCAGGTTTTATATTGGGCAATATCTTGTTAGACTGTAACATGCTTAACACTTAATGTTATACATTTATACTCATGCTATATATATTCTAAGGATCAATGCTGTTCTGTAATGCAAAACAAAATGAATAAAAATCTAGCTGCAAGCTATCACTTCTTGCACCATTTTGCATTTAAATTTTTGTGATTGCCTAGTCAAAGCACGAAAATTCCCACATTTTGAAAAGATGCAAAATTAGCGTGTTATTCTTGAAGCACAGGAATCAATAGTTTAGTGAGAACACTGCTAACCATCGTTTATACACTTTTTTTTAACTCAGATATTCTGAATTGCATTACTCTTGTACTTAACTGTAAATTACATTGCAGAGCAGGTGAGAATGAGCCTAAATACGTGCATTATGTCCAGATTACAGTAGCTAAGGCAAATACAGGACGGCACACAAGCAAAAGGAAACGTAAGTCAAAATGCAGCTATGTGTCACTCTACCATCAGTATCTGCAGCCTTCTCAGAGAAACACGCTATCCTATTTTAAAAACAAGTGGACTCAAGTCCACACTTCCAAAGCTGTTATAAACTAAGCAGTACTTGACAGTTGAGAATTTACAGGTCCTAATTTTAGAAACATCATATGGATAGGATCCAATAAGACTGAGGTAGCGTAACCTGCGATGAGATGCAAAGGGGAACAGCTGAAAATCTCAGCTTCATTCTGACAAAAATGAAGCCCGTTACTTTCCAGAATAAATCATAGATAAAGCTGTTTCTTTTCTTGTTTTTTTTCTACTTTTTCTCTTCACTTTGTGTTCAAGAATCACAAACACAAAAAAATAGAATGAATCAAAAAGAAAGTCATGCTCACTATTTTAAAAATCTCATTTTAAAACCAATTTTATGATACTTGCAAGCACATAATAGTGAGTTTTCCACATCAGAACTACCAGCACTTGAATCTTAAATATACTACTGGTACATGTTGGCACCTCAAAAAATTATTTTCAAACAACCATGGATACTTGGATTTGTCAATTGCTTAAAGAGTGAAAAGACACAACAGCAGTGACATTTCCATTAAAAAATAAAAAAAAAGTTTTTAAGTGAAAATCTATTCTTGTTGTCTAAATAACCTAGACACAAGTAGAAATATTCATCAAACACTGTTACTCATACTAAAGCTTGCTATACACAAGCAAAGACTGTCATTCGTGTTCTGTGCATGTAGGACACAGCTTGGTCTTACTCTGCAGAACATCAAGAATGTATGCAAAGGGGACTCCTGGGGAGCTGTACTAATTTCAGGTGGGCTCTGCCACAGCACAGCAGATCCACCAGAAAAGTGAATCCAGAGTAATGGAGGTAATGGGAACTATTAGTTCCCATCAACAATTTGGCAAACACTGTCTCACTTGCCAACTCCCATTCAAGAAGGTGCAAGTACTAATTCAATATGGAAATGACAAATGCAACATTCTCTTTTACTTCAAGAGTTGTGGCCAATATGTTTGGATGATCATACTTCCCTTTCTGATTGGTGAGGATTATTCTTTTCCATTTTCTATCTATAATTACTACTGGCAGCAGAAAGCCAGCTCTTTTGTCCACTACCTTTTGGATAACCAATTCATTTTTCTGAAATCATTCAGATTGTAAAACAGAATTCCAAGTATCCTAACTTGCCACTTCACATTCATTTTTCATATGCATGGATGCTGTCCCAGAACAAACTGACTTTTCATTAATTATCTAAGGCTGAGTCATAAGGCACCTAAAGAAGGAAGCTATAAAGGAAATCCATTGTCCTCAGACCCTTTTTTCAACTATTTCTGCCAAAAAAAAATGGTTACGATGTGAGTGTAAAAGGAAAGAAAAAGTGAGAATCGATATACTTATCATTACAACTATGCATTAAAAATTTCAGCAGCAATCCTTACTGTGCATACATCCGTATGAGCATTTTTTGGTCAGATATTTTCTTGAATTAGATAATAAAATATATCAAGCCAATATCAATGCCATAAAAATGATTTAGAAAGAGAGCTTATCAGTGGTCCATTTAATAGTGCATCCTGGCTTCAACAGCAGCAGTACCAAATGCTTTGGAGGAAAAGTGATGCAAATAAGAGAAGTCTGAGAAGTCTGCCATCTGGTAACCCATCTACATGGAGGGGTTTCTTAACCGATCTCTAGCTCTTCCTACACAGTGTAAGTAAAGCTTTAGTTGCAGCAAGCCTTCAAATGAAAGCGGAATATGTAGATTAAAAATAATGAAAGAAGCAATTTACTTCAGATTAATGAAATTTTATGTAATTGCTTCTAATTAAAATTATTCTACAAGTAGAAAACAGAAGTGTCTATTAATTCTCTGCATACACTTAAATTAGATATCAACTGAGTAGCTTATTCACAGTATTTACTATAATTATTGCAATACTTTTGTAACTTTAATGATTTAAAAGTTTTCGGACTCGATACTAAGTAATGGTTTCTGCTGCAGAAAGCAAAATAATCTTTTGAACTCCCAGTGCTCTCGTACTTGGAATGTGACTCACTACATTTACATTTTGTGAAAGTACGTGTAGGAGTGAAAGCACTTATGTATTATCAAGAAATATGACATTATAATCCCATGAAGTTATCACTTATAGAAAAAAATAAAACTTCCCATTCTCTTTCATACCTAAATGTAAAGTGAATAACTTCCATTAACTTTACCTTCTATTAACTTTGTAAAGAAAAAGGATGTTTAATATTTTTGCATATATTTTTGACTTCATATTTAACAGAAGGTTTTTCAATAATATTAACTTACGTGAAGAACATTTTTATATTTAAAACTATTCACTGTTTGTTTCAAATTGGACAAAAAAAGAAGATGAGGATAAAACTGGGGGGAAATAAAAAAAATCAGAATGTTCTGCAAACATCTTTACTATATAAATAAACCAACGTTAGGCCAAGAAAGGTCATTCCTGTAATTTCTTCTTTGTTTCTCTTTCTTATTCTCTCTTCCCTTTTTAAACACTTAGCTTCTCATGTGGTTCTTCAAACACCAACAGATCCGCAAAGCAAACACAACATAGATTTAGAGTGCCATATTTTGCTGAAATTAGCTAACTGAAAACTTAAAGACATTCTTAATTTCTGCTTCTAAAACATTTACAGATAGGCCATTTCATTTTAGAAATTCTCAAAATATAGTATAATTCTAATATTCAAACTACAGTCTATCACAAGAGGGTTATGCTTGACTTACTTCGAAGGAATACTGCATTAACACATGCTGCAACCACCTTATGTAGTTAACCCCACTGAGACTTGAGCATATACCTCTATCAATAAATAGAGGAGAAAAAATTCAGGAATTTCAACTGCAGGTGGTTCTAAACTAAACTGGGAATCCCTCAAGCATCAGTGCTCACAGCTGAAGTATGTAGGAACGGTCACAATAGCAAAGAGGCGACTTTCAGCTTCAACGTAGCGTAGTTTTTTGCCCCCCTCACCTCCTTATGAAGAGAGGCTATAGCACTGACCCGGAGGAGCAAAGGAAATCAGGAAAAATAATTGTAATACAAAGAACTGGGCTGTAAATTTGAAGTTTGATTGGAAACATAACCTTAAAAACAAATAATGCATAGAAAGTGACATGGCTACATGCTAAAAGCTTGGCAGCTTTTGAAAATGAACTTAAGAGAAGCTTTTTCTGGAAATGATGGTACAGACCAAGAAGCAACCACAAGCAGCTCCTTTTCCAATGGGGAGACTCATGTTTCTAGCATTTCAGGAAGCCACAAATTGTAGAACCTAAAGGACTCTTTTTTAAGCTTTGGGTGGGTGAAGAAAGTTAACAAAAGTTAACAATCTGATGGCATGTTTCCATCGATTTCTTCAAAGAAACCCGTTCAGAGAGCCCTGCTGAAGAAGGCCCTGAAGTGCCACCTTTGGGCACAGGCATACAAAAGAAAGATCTCGGCAGTGCACTATCAAGTTTCACCATTTTTCAAGATGGACTCTCTCCATCAGTGGAATAGCATTTACTTTTGGTTAATGAAACTCAAACCAAATTACTACCAAAAGATCAGAACTTATGGCCTGGCCATGAAGTAAGGGCACTGTGGCAATAAGGACGCTCCTGGCAGTAGCACACAGTAAGCTACTTTTCCCACAACACCTTACTTCTTTGCATTAATATAGCATACTGAATATACTCTTTCACTGAATGCATTAATATAAGGCAGATCACTACACTTTTATTTTTTAAATTCAAAATTTACACAGGTTACAAACAGGCAATGAAGGGAAAGGAAAACGCACTGTAGTAAGGAAATGGGCTACAGGAAAACAAAATGCAGAGCAGAAAATTAAAAAAGGACCAAGACTGAAAGCAGGAATAATGAGTTAAATTAGGGAAACAATTACTAAAGTGTCTGTTTTGAATATCTGAAGACTAGAACTTTAAAAATGTACTGTTACTTGGAAAACTCTGTAGTGCCAGGAGGATACTCCCAATGAACAAGTTTTTCCTAACTCCAGCAATTCACTAACAAATCATCAATAAAGTTTTCATTTCCCAGGGCACCTTAGTAGCACTTTTTCAGCATTAATAATAGGCCATTTTATTCCCCAGGTTGATTCCTAACTTCTAATTAGGTTCTAATTCATAATATAACTTTCCATTCTGATGGACTGTATTCTTAAGGAAATAGGAATTTATCTTCCTTAGCTAAAAGCTTTTACAGTCAAGACTGCTGACTTACGTTCTTGTGTCTGCTCATTTACCACCTTCCTCAAACTATTCTAAAATAAATCAATTTTAATTATTATGATTGAAACATTCTGAGTTGCCCATATCTGCTTACTCTTCCCAGCTGGCAACGTACAGTTTAATTTTGGAAACATTTCCTACATAAGGCAAGAAACCAGTAACGTTCCATGAATTACTATCTCAAGCCGCATCAGAAGACTCTCTTGATCTTATCTTTAAAACTGCCTCTGAATGTTTCAACGTGGAACAACATGGAGGAAACTCCTCCTTCACTGCACATCAATGAAGAGGCAAGGTATCACTTAATGCAGGCTCTTTTGAACGGGGTTCCTATCTTAATTCTCCTAGTGAGAAAGTGCTGTAGTATTTCACTCTCTATAGGCTTGCAAACTTCTTCTACCAAAATAGAAAATAATAATAAATGAAGTCTGCTGCTTTTTCATTGTGATTCTTATTCAGTTTTCTACTGCACAAAATCAATTATTAGCCTGGTATCTCTGAGAAGCCTTGAGATCTTAAACACAGTAGAGAAAGATCTGGGAGCTGAACGAGAACCGGGAGTGGAGCAGAATTTGCTTAGACCTGAAACTGGAGTCTTACAGAATCAGAACAGCTGAAGGGAAGAATCAGGAGTAGGACAAAACTGCAGTAACAACGAGAGCAGGACTGTTCATCAGTGCCCCTCCAGCTGCATTGCAGCACACCGCCAGCACCCCGCGATTCTGGCAGCTCCGCAGTGCTGAGCACCTGGGGAAGCTCCCCGTGCACTGAACGGTGTCAGTGCAGAAACACCTCGGGATCCTCCCACCTGCTAAAGCTGCACAGAGGACAGAGTCACTGAGAAATGTTATTCTTTTGGATCTTCATCAAACGAAAACTGAGCTTATGATCATGCCCAGTAAATTTTCCTGTCACGTTTCAGTTTAAGTTGCTTTGTTCAAGATGTCAGCAGAAGACATAGTCAAGTAAGAAAGAATTACACAATTTTTTTTTCCTCTGTGACATATAGCACTGCTTGGATGGGATTGACAAGTGATATAACAATAATATTCATCCTGAGCCACGGAGGTTAAGAAGCATTGCTTCACTGCAGTATTAGCATTTTCACTTGCACCGAACATTCACATCAATGCAAGGAAAAAATCCATTGCCATTATTTCAGCTCATATTTTTGAAAGAGCAACATACATCATTCATGCCTGCGACTAACAAACACGCTGTTCTCCTTTAGTTTACTGATATCATAAGCAAATGTGATGGGAATCTAATTTTGTCTGCCACAGAACAAATAGCATATTCAACATCTAGCAAAAAAAAAAAAAACTTCTGGTTACGGTTTGAGGTTAAACTTACGTGGCATGTTCATTACTATAAAAAATCCACAAAATAAACAGAAAATGAAAAAAAAAAAAAAAAAACTTTCCCTTGTAATCTGCTGTTAGAAAACCCCAAAGAAATACAGTTATTTCAGCTTCTCTTTAAATTTTCTCTTAAGGATTTTGAAAGGTTCTGTCCTTTCTCTTTTGAAGAGAAATACTGAAATGAATTCCTTCCAAATAAACTGAAGATTTTATACAAACCAAAGCATGCTTCCAGCCATTTTTCTCTGAAGTATACCTTAGTAAACCTTTCTGACTAAAGAAAACGTTAGGGCAGATAGATGGCATCTTCAAGGCTGAAGAATTAGGGAAGGGCTCTGAGCTCTACAAAATTATACTCATATTTTATTTCAATCGATTTCTTCTGTCTAATCATTAAAAAAAAGCTTAACTTCATTGTTTCACAAAAGAGGAAAAATATTTTAAAATACAATATAACCATTTCTGTTGAATAATAACTGTATAATTACTAAATGGGAGGAGAAGGGGCTTGGTATGAAAATTTTAAGAAGCACTGCTCTGTCAATAAGTTCAAGATAATCAGCTTATTCTACTGAATATTCAACTTAAAAACAATTTTCTAAATTTATTACTTAGTTGTAAATATTGATTCAGATTGTAAGCAAAGCATTGTAAATCTGCAAACAGAAACATCATTCTAGGAGAGAAAGCTCACCTATACAGGAACCCCAACAGCAACGGCGAAAGTAATAACAGTGAAGCCCCAACTCTTTGAAACTTCCTCAGAATCAAGAATATGTGGCATAACAGGCCTTGGCAAGCATAAGTGGATCAATTTAAAAGGTACAAGACTACGGTAACCAAGAGACATGATAAAATACAATTTGTTATTAAATACCGTAAAATATTGTTTGAAAATTATGTTAATTTTTATTGCCATCCGAGAGATGGGAAGGGTCCATCAGACCACAGTGCTGATCGACGGTCCTAATCAAGCTTGACAGACAGCCAAACAGACTGACAGACACAAACTGCACGTGCCTCATTTCCTTTAAAAAAAAAAGGATTAAAAACAAGACCTCAGCAGTAATTATCACTACTTCTATGATAGCGCCTGTTACAGCACCCACAAACTTCAGTGCAATGCGTGCTTGAGAGGAAAAAATGAAACCAGAGGGCGCGCCATGTCAGAGGACAAGGGAAGCAGCAAGGCAGGGGCACGGGAAGGTGCAGGTGCCTCCCCACCGCCTGCTGCTGCTGCTGTCCCCGGGTGCGGAGCCTCCGTGGCACACAGCTGCTCCTGCGGCCCACGATCCCCGCCCAGGTAAAGGCGGCCAAGGCAGAAAGCACGAGCGGGGCTGCAGGATGAAGAGTGAGGATGGGCCTTCCAAACCTGACCGGGTCTGCTCTGGCTGTTCAGAGCCAAGCCCAGCAGCGGCTGCAGAGCATCGTGCAGCACCACGGGACGTCGCAGCCAGAGCCGCTGCGTGCCCCAGGGCTTGGGTTTGATGCGTTCTTCTCCCATGTGTTCCTCTTCATTATTTTCATATTTTCTCTTTGGCATATAGGAACAGTATAATATCGAGTTTGAACTAAATTTCTCCATGACTATAAAAATATTTTTTATTAAAACAGATGTCAGCAAAATTTTATGGAGTGAAAATTGAGTAACAGATGGCGAGGTCTGTGAAGTTCAAAGAGGCTGTGTTTTATTAAAAAGGAAATTTGAGGAAAAGAAGTATTTTGCTGGAAATATTGATGTCGTGTTTAAGCAAATGTAAAAATATTCTTACTTGATAGAAAACAGTAAGTTTAAAAAAAAAAAAAAAAGAGGTATTCAGGCCATAAACCCCAGACCATTAAAAAAAAAGGATTTTACCCTGCTTTCCTTTTACTGAATACAGCTTTTCATCCATGACATCAAGGCTCTTAAAGAAAAATAATGTACATCATAGAGGAAGAAAAAACATCCAGCTACCCAACTCAGAAATAACAATTAAGAGTCCGGGACAAAATACACAGTGTATGTGACACACACAGCTGTGGCATCAGCTATTGTGAAAGTGAGTTTATGAATACTTAACTAATCAATACTTTGAATAGGACATTTGGGATAACTATTCAACAAAGTCACAAATAATGGCACATGTCCTACAGGAACTGAGAGCGAGAAGGCTTGTAACTCCTGACAATCATTAATGTCTAAGCTCTTTTCCCCTGCTATTACTCAGACTGGTGGTTTAAAAAAAAAAAAAAAAAAAAAGCCACTGTAGAATATAGGTAGAAAGCTAATGAAACAACAAGAATGACAAACATAATTATAGAAGAATACAATTTCTCTCTCTATTCCTATGGCTCTCAATTCTTTTTCCAAGATGATATTTTTAACATATTTTATTACATTGCTAGGAAAACAATTAAAAAGGCAAGCAGTGATTTCAAATTCATGACCAGATCCATTGTGCAGCAGAGCACCCTGAGGAACAGCACTCAGTGAGCTGACTTCCACATCCAGAGGGAAAGACTGAAATACCTGACAGTTTCTGAGCACGTCACCACGAGGAGAACTGCCCATTCTCCAAGCCAGTGCTGCACACTCAGGTCAGACCAGGGCTCACACAGCCCACGGTTCCTGCACGTCACTGCGGCACAGAGCCAGCAATGAGCAGTAAATATTTGTCATGTATCAGTTTTGATTGTGTCCTGCCGGTGGTTTTAGCTCCAGACACCACCACAAGAAATACACATTTTGCTACAATATTCTATCAGTGAAATACTCTACAGTATACTCATTCAGGTTACGTTTGGCAGAGTGACAAAGAATCAGCTAATTCAAACCTACACAAAGCAAAAATAGCCTCCGTAAGCTCTATGCTGCAGTTTTTTCAAGGTACAAGTTACTGAGATGCAGCGTTCAGCTTTACAAGTCATCTGTCATTCCTTCTCCTGTACCGGGGCACCTTACAACTTGGTTCCAAGAGATCAAGCAAAGACTGAAAAAGATTTTGTATTCATAGTACTACCACAATAATTTTGGTCATCTTTACTACATCCCTCCAACGTTCGTAAGGAAAAGAAGCACTCTGATATCTGATCATATTCAAATACCTTGAAATCACATAGATATCTAAGATACGTTCACAGTGCTGTTAGAAACAAACACAATTCCATAAGAAACATCGGTGGGGAAGATTAATACTGCTATTTACAGTCTCCTTTCTGCAGTTTTTCCTATACGAGTTAGAAATGAAGGCTTCCTATTTTAAGCTAGTCAAAAAAGCAAGTCAAGCGACTGAAATTTGTTGGATAAATGAGAGACCAGCTTCATATAAATAGAGAAGGAAATTCAGCTTACATGCATCAGGCATCATCTTTTAGAGTTGTTCTTTATCTTCTGAAGGCAAACACCACTATCAACGTACAAAAAACCTTGAAGAATTACCCAAATAACAACCCTTTATCTTTAGCTGTTCAAGGATTTTGTAGCTTTCAAAGAATTCTCAAACACATGGCTTTTGGGGGTTTAAGTATTCAGTGTTAATGGCATGAAAACGTCTCTCTACATTTTGAAAAAGGAAGTGAGGCATTTTGAAAGCCTGACCCAAGCTGGTAAGTTTGGTTACTAAATTCATTCCAGGATATTTAAGGTAAAAGGACTGAAAAATTATTATGAGAAATCAGTTTTAAAGAGAGGAGAACGGTACTTTAAGTTAAGCCAGAAAAAGTCTCAAACGTAAGTGCTCCTAATGCATCCAGCTGCTGTGTATTTTTTGAAAGGAAAACTCACAGCATGCAAGTTAACTATAATATTAGAGCTGATGGAACAAAGAATGATCATCAGTTCAAAATTTACACAAAACATCTACATGTACGTTCCTCATGAGATGGCATTTCAATAGTCAGATATATGTAATTAAATCCTAAGGAAGGCCTCAATCTCACCAGCGCTGATGCTGAAGGAAGCACCCCTAATTCTCTCTTGCATATGAGTCCTTCACTCCTATTGCTGCATTAACCTGCTCACCCCTACGTTGTGGGGACTGGCACATCGCACTGGCACTGCACCAAGGGGCGCTCACTGCAGACTGTAAGGTATTTCAAAGCACGGAGCTGGGTGAGAACGTGAGGGCAGAGATTCATATTCTAAAAGTGCTGTAAATAGCTTTTATCTTGTAGGAATAAAACTGTTATACAGCAGAAAGAACATCAAAAATCACTTTAAAGATCAGCACATCAGAGCAATTGACTAAGCTTTCAAAGGACAAAACACACATTGCCAAACTTGGATACCAAGGTTTTTTGGCAGATTGGGAATATGGAGCCTTAATTCAACTTTCGTTTTCAGACATGCTTTAGGACTCACCGCAAGTGTGGAAAAAGAATTGATTTGACCAATCGAAAAGTAGGAAAGGGCGATTGCAAAGGTCATGTCAGGAGAGAGATCACTTGGCCACACTCAGTGGCAATGCCGTGGGGCCTTGGTCCAATCTGGCAGTGACAAACTTGACAAATACCAGTGCTGTTTAATGCAAAACGGCACAAGGAAAGAAGTACGCTTTGCACAATTTTTTCCTTCAGTGAGAGACAGGAAAATTACATCTAAAGATAGAAAATCACTGATTTGTGCAAATGAATTAAGAAAGAAAAAAACGACCGATTCTGCAAGTTATGCACATTTAACACTTTCCCTTGCCTCCAAGAACAAGTACAAATTAAATACAGATTAGCAGGTGAGTAAAATTAGAAGCATCTCCTCAATGCCTAAGAAGTATTTTGTTCGTACAGGTTTCATTATACAAGAGAAGCATTCAGACAGTCAAGACAATAATCCTGATGTGAGCTTCCCCTTTTATTTGAAACAGTTGTCTTTGGCAATTTCTTAGGAGCAATAAATGTAGATTGCACTTCTCATTTGCACACCGGGTTAGGTCAGGCAGCCTTCTCCACGCAGTGATGCAGGGGTAGCTTAAAGCTTCTCTATGCCTTTGCACATTTTTCCCTCATCATTTCCCACACACAGTAAGCAGTGAGCTGTGCAGATCCATAGCATCCCTGTTCATTTGCACACGAGTTCCAAGTATTGCTTTACGCACAGTCACACAATGCACGCGTACACAAAACCCAGTTGCCTCACCAGGAGCACGTGGTGTGCTCCATGTAAGCCCAGCACAGCCCCTTACTCCTTGGAGCAACTGGGAGGAGGAGAGAAGGAGCTGGTTTGGAACTGTTTTTATTCTGCATGGATTTAAGCAGTGATCTAACCTGTGTTTAACAAGCACAAAATGAAATCCCACATAACACCATCAGTTCAATTCTACAACCCAGAAAGTAGTTTAACAAGCGCAATAATTGACTAGATTTTTATAGGCCGATAAACAACTGCCAGTTAATAATCAGTTGTTGCTAATGGTTTATTCTTACTTCAAGGTAGTATGGCTAACTGCTCAATTAAGGACTGCTATTACCAGCATCAGGCAAGTAAACTTACTTAAAAATAATATGAGCTTGTTAACAGCACCGTTCTAAGGACACCTTGACAGCTGCCGTCACACTGTTTAAAAGGTAACTCTTAAGACGCTTCTAATTACACTTGCACTGACAAGTTATTGCTTGGATAAAACACTATATTCACCTTACACAATATTTGTACTGCAGGGAATAGTACATTGAAAAGATATTATCCTCAGTCCCCAGTACATGCTGGGGGAGCTGAATTAGTCAGTTGTTAAGAGTTTAGCATGGAAAAAACATTTTAAGAATGAAAACCAAAAATAACTTTTTTTCTGATTAATAATATGCTTATTACTAAATGCACTGAGCTATCCTTGTTGAGGATTTATGCCATTTGAAACTCCTGGTGTAACAACACTGGTGCTATCGGGAGTGAGCTCCCATGCTACTAGCCAGGACTGCATTATCTGGAAAAAGATTTTGGGGGCAGATCTCATATTTTCCCCATACAGTTTTGGGGTTTTGTTAGTTTGGTTTCTAAAAGCAGTTACAGGTCACAGAACAGCAGGACACTGCTCTGTGCATTGGGAAGGTCAGCAGATTTCTGGAAGGCGCACCAAGACATGCACATGACCTGGAGACAAGGAGGAGACTGTCCCACTGATCACTCCTTCAGATGAAACACCTTCTTTAAGCAAAAAGAGAGAAACTGAAGAAAATCACCCACCATTCAAGTTAAGGTCTATCTGATTAATTAGCTGATTTGATAAGCTCTAAGTCAGCCCTCTGTGCATCCTTCACTGGCTTGATCTACGAGTCAGTCGAGTAATCTAATCACAAACACACACAGTGCGAAGTCCCCATGGCCGCAGCATTTACACGACTCCTTTCATACAGAGGATTTGTACACAGGCAAACTAAAAAAAAAGCATCCTGCCACAAAAAGCATTTCTGGGATACAAAGCAGGCACGCATTAAGGGCTGTATTCACCCAATACAGGAACCACTCCTCCACTCTCCAATATTTTAGTCCTGCTCATTCAGTAACACAAACTGCATTCTTCAAGAGAATTCCAATAAGATTTGCATTACAACAAATAAAAAGAAAAATTCTCAAAATAATTGCTGTCCCCAAACAACATCAGATAGATAAGCCATACAACAAAAGATGTACAATAGTGCCAGATTCAATAAAGAATACTATGAATATCTGAAAATAAACTAGGGACCTTAAGAAAGAAAGCTCAGTATCACAAGCATGTAAAATGAAGAAACTACTTTTTAAAAAGTTCAACAGAGCCTTTGTTGAACATGTTTTAGACAATGTAAAGAGTAAGTGCCAAGATATATAATTTATCTCCGATTCAAAAGTGACAAACACTTCATTTGTAATTTGCACCAGTTCTTATTATGAGAAAGTATTTTTTGCAAATGCAGTATGAACTAAAAAGTTGCACTGCAGTACTATTGAAAGTAAGAACAAGAAATGGATTTTCTTTTTCAAAGCTAGTACAGCTCTAATTGTTCTCTCTGTTTGCTATTTTATCCTAATTCTTCACTGGGAATACAAATCAGAAACAAGAAGCACCAAACAGATCAACTGACTATGCAGTTTTGTCAGCAGATTTGCAATTCCTTTCCACTGAAAAGCATTTTGTGCGCAGAATATTTCAATAGTTGTTTTTAATCACCATTTTCTCCCTAAGCCATTACGAAAAAATTGGACAGCATAAAATGAGTTTTGCCATCAAAATTAGAGAAGTTATAGCTTTGTTTATCTAGGTTTTTATGTGAGCCTTGGTACGTTTTTAAAATAATTAATCTGAGAATAACACTGTCAGATTTGCCTAACTCATAAAAACAATTTGCAGTAGTAAAATCGAGTGACAAGATATTTGAGATGGCAATGAATTATCTTATTTGTTGTAAAAATACCTTAGCTAAGCAATGACAGGATCAAAGCCTTATTCAGTAATTGTGTAAAGAAAAATTATGAACCTCATACTTCAGAGAACATCTACAACGCTCGAAAAGGATTACTGCTAGATGGTCTCTAAAATAAAAGACACTTTTATTATACCTTAGTGCACATATCACTGCTCTGCTATTTTAAAACAGAGAATATAAGTGAAATTTATTAATAGAGTCATTAACCATCTTTCTGGGGCTCCCAGATTAATTGAATTTACAGAGTCAGTGCTAAGATCTGCACATACTTTCCAAACCTCCAGCAAGCACCAACAGAACAGTAGAAGTACTCTAAATATCACTGTTTTGTACAGGAAACTGGAAAGAACTCATGCATTACATGGAAAGGACTCAGTTTCTAGAATGAGGGAGAAGCGTACAACACAAAGTAAAAGTCTGGAAATATAGGAGCTTTGGCATACTGGCACTTGGCAAATGTTGAGCTTTTGTTCTTGCATTAAATCCCATTCAAGAGTGACAAGCAGTTAAATGTAATACACAATCAAGCGAGGGCTTGTTGTTGGTCATGGTCTGCAAATGTGCACATAGACCTGCTGGCTGTTCAAGGCCCTGCAAGGCAAACTATTCCCATGGGTAAGCATGCTTATTAAGAAGCCAGTGAATATGCTAGGATTACATATTTTAATTCAGGAAGAAGCAGTACATCTATAAATGCGACTCGACTCTGAAATACAGAGAGGAAACTTAACGTGTCTATTGGTTACCTTGGCAGTTCAATGAGGTATATTTTTTTAATTTACCGACTGAAAACAAGTGAACTACAGAAGAAGATTAAAAGACCATGTCCCTTAAAGCTTTGGCCACTCCTCCTGTATCTCTAATCCCATCCACTAGGGAAAGCTATTTACTAACTTCTGGTTAGAGGTCACTGATTAGCACAGACATCCCTCAGCAGGTAAAAGAGCATGTCACAGGGGAGGGGATGGGGAGCACATGAACGTTCCTTCTTGTTCCAGTAAAAAGAGGAAGAATCATGAATTAAAAAATACACACCAGTGAAAGCAGAAATACAGAAGGTATTTTCTACACAGCAGCTCGTAAAAGAACTGGATTTAGTTGGAAATCATTTGATAAACGTGGGGCTTAATTCCAAGAAATGGTTTATTTTCAAGTTATATTCATAACAAAAGTGGTAATTTGCTAATATTTGGAGGAGAAAAGGAACAGAAGAAATGTATGCTGCTTTGGAGGAGCATAGGGGCTTATTTAAAATGAGGGCCTATATAAAATGAGTTTATGAAATATTTTTAACTGAGTTATTTTAAGACGTGCTGAGGAGTTGGCAGCCACAGAGAATTACTTAGCATAGATAAAGAGGCACAAAGCCTGGACAAAACAAGAATTGCTGTATATCAAGCTGGGCCTTAGGTTACTTTTACCTCTTCTTGTCATTTAGGGGCCAGTCATAAACTGGGGCACCACTGCAGTACTTTCCTGTCCTGTACCATGTGCATTATTTGCCATGTATTTTTTATTTATTTTACAAAACCATTGCAAATTTGAGACCATTATCAAATTCTGCATAGGTTTTTAAAACTAATTTTGTACAGGATGTAGTACAGAACAGGAAATTTGACACATTTTGTAAAATGGATAAATACTACAGTATCAATGTGCTTAGGATAATTTCAAATGATAGAGCAACAAAATAACATCAGAACCCCTGGAATTACACTGTGTATAACTTAAAAGATGAAATAAGGCTTACCATGAACATAGTGCACAGCGTGATGCAGTTTTTGTGTCACAGCATGCAAGCCCTAGTAAAAACAAAGAATAAATAGATTCAGTTTTTGGAAATGTAAATTACGTTTGGATACAGTGAATATACAACCCAGAAAATACAGCCCAAACATTTAAAACCATCTGATTTAATTTAGATCCAAATGGTCTTATTACATAAGTAATAAAATTAACCTCTTCTTGTATTATTTGTCCAATGCACTAGCTACAAATTGAGTTTTAAAAAAATCCAATATAACTGAAGAGTTCATTTGTCTACTTAAAGAAAAAGTATCAAAAATGCTTAAGAAATGTAACAGCCACCACATTTGTTGCCTTTTATACTTCTTCTGCAGCAGCACTAAGTTTTCTAAGTCTTAAATAGAATAGATAACCAAGGTTTACCCTTAGAATTAATTATTTTGAAGGGAAAAAGGTCTAATAAATAAACTTATGCACAAATCAGAGTACATCAAAGGTTAACTCAATTAGTTTTAGAGGAGATGAATGCAAACATTTCTCCCAAGAATTACATCAAAACAAACATCTAAATACCTCTGGTTTACAAATTTAACTACAGGATTACTACATTTTCAAGAAAGAAGCTATTTAAAAACAACAGGAGGTGATTTTAAGTAAACAGAGACATGATAGTACTCATGTATTATATTTGTATTAAGACATCACTTGATAAGCACACAGTCTTGTTAAACAGACCATCTTATCACTAATCAGATAATTATTTCACTAAGCCATGAGGCTCACGCAGAGTTACAAGCAATGACAACCTTGGAACAGTTTCAAAAAACATTCAGTACCAACTTCTTTTTCAGCTTTTTTAAAGCACTATTGGAACAATACAAAATGATACACAAACAGAATATGCCATTAACAGTCAAAAAGCAAGTACTCAGTTCCATGAGTTCCACCGTGAATTCTGCACAAGTTCACGGTGGAAGCTGGAAATTGAAAGGGCAATAGAATTTATGTGAGAGTCAAGGCTAAGTTAGGTAGTCAGGTTTCATCATTAATGAAATTGAAATCTGGCCAACAAAAAGGCTGACACACCTGGTACAAGTGCTACAGAACCTAATTACAACAAGTTGTCAAGATATCTTTGTTGCGTCCTATGCAAAAGGAAGCACTTGCAGTAGCTCCGAGTCAAGAAACTTGATCCGCCGTCTGAGCTATCAACATGACTTTTGCATTTATTACAGAATTTTCCCATTATGGAAATACATGAAAATGGCTGAAAACTGAAGCCTCATAGTTTTCAATTGTTGGCAGAGTACTGAAGCTAAACAAAAACAGACCAGCTCCCTCATAAACCTCAGTTTACAGATAACGCCTCAAATCAAGCATGAATCAAAACAGGGAGATGCATTGCGGGAAATATCTAAATGCAGTAACTTCAAAGTATAGCAAGTCTAAACAACTTCAGCAGAGATGAAGAAGATGCAAAGTAAATTGAATAAGAAGGGTGAATCCCAGCTCAGGACTCAAAGCAGCACAGACGCAGTCGTAACACTAGGAGAACTTAGCTCTACTTTGCCTACAGCGCACCTCTGTGCTTACAGTTTGAGGCCTAGGGTGCAGAAAGTATCTTTCTGCCTATGGTATCGGTGTGTCATTCATCCTCCTGCCTCCATTTAGCTCACTGGTGAAGTACTTTCATTTACATGGTTTTGAGTGTAAATTCAGAAGATAACAAATGTTCAAATACTAGGGGGAAAAATTCAAGCAAGTGTCTCAACACTGTTTTCAGTATCACGTGTTTGGCTTTGTCAAGACAGCATTCTCAGTCTGGGAAAGACAACCAAACCATGGCCCATGCTATAAATCCCAGAGTAATCAATGCAAGTTTCAAAAAGCATTATTACTTTCATCAGGGATTACGCAAGGCCCCATCAGTTATTTCTTTACCTTTTTATCTAGCATTTCCAGAGTTTCGGAAAAATGTAGTTGTTAAAGGTCGAGCAGTTCTTAAACCCTTAAGTTTGCTCTTAGGAAGCCAGTCACTCATGAAAAAAGTTAGTTTCATAGAAAATTTATTGTTAAACAAAATCCCTTGTGCTTCATATTTTTCCCTGAATAGCTTAATCCTTTGCCAGAGCACAAATTGAGAAAGCTAGCAATCATTCATTTTTCTACCCTTAGCTGAAGAAATGAATAACCATACAGAAATTGATAATCAAAGAATTTGATACAGAAAATGCAGTTTATTGGTTTTGAAAATGTTTTGATGAGGGAAAGGTTTCATCTTTCTAGGTCTAACTGAAGATTTAACTACTAAGAAATCGATGCAACTTCCAATTTATTTGAGAGCCTAAAGAACTGCAAGTCCAACAAAACCAAGCTGAGGTGACAAAGGCAGCTTCTTATGAGAAAGAGAATAGATTCCATCTGTGGAATAATGACACAAAACAGTTTTGAGTATGTATTAAAGGATTCCTTTAAAAAGACTTTCTCCCCATTTCAGTTTTCTCTGGGATCTTCACTTCTTGCCAGATGTCTTAAAGAGATGTAAATTTTTATTTCTTTTTACAGTCACTTCTCTACACCTTGGGCTGCTTAAGCATCTTTACAAAGTAAGATATAAGGTGTTACAACCTATTCCAGCCTGCTAAGGTGATCCCAAAAACCCTTACTGACACAGGAACCTTACTCATGCACTGACCCAATACCGTTTCTCACAAATGATGCAAGAGCAGGACCACCATGGCTCCAATTTTAATGAAGTAAGCTGAGTACTGTATGAGACTGGTTGTGGGACTCAGACATAACAGCTGTACATTCCTTATGCCAAGTAAAACCTGCAGAATACTGCATATTGTCTTTTTATGAGACTCAGCACATCTGCTACGCTTGCTTGTTCATCCACTGTACCACGCCCAGCACTAACTTCATCTCAACAGCACTTCCATCCATTTTCAACAGCACGTAAGTATGAGGGGGTATTCTGCTTTGCTTTTAAACGTCAATGAAGGTTGAGGGAAACAGACAGCCCGCAAGTCTTTTTTGTCTCTTAAGTTTACTTGTAGCGTTGCAGTTAAACACGTTGTTGAACTCAATCTTGGAGATGCTTTTGTATTGCTAAAATTGTACGCATTTAATGTTCTGTAGCAATTTATGAACAGCACTCAACAGGTTTATTTTTAGTAAGTGTACCTCATTCACACATTTTGTAGTGCTGCACGGGGATCACTGATCTGTATGCATGACTGCAGTGATAAGATCTGGCAACATTCTTTAATAACTGTTTAAACTGTTCTCATCGTGTGCTTCAAGCAACATACAATTATTCCAACACCTAAAAAGAGCTCTTTCCACTTGCAGTATTTTCCACTACTCAATATGTGCGCCCCTGCCATCTGATAGTTAAGATTTTCCATTATGTCGTTGATTTGATTGACTCCTTTACAGGCAATGGACAGATACGCACACATTGTTCACATCAGATAGCTTAAATGGTAATTACAAAGGCTGTAATGAAAAATTTTTATTTTGCTGCACAAATCCATGAAGATCAGCCTAAAAATATACATCGTGCATCACTAAATAAAGGAAATTATATTGGTAGAGACAGAAGCTTAAAATTCAATAGATGACATCAGTATTTTGCATAATGCTGTACACAGCCAAAACTGATACAGTAGCTTAGGTCAGAGTTGCCTTGTGTTTTCCAATTTACAAGTTCCAGTAAATTACATTCACTGCATCATCACTGAATTTCTTTCCACTTGATCTCTGAATTGCCTAGAACGGTGTGGCTGTACAGCAAACCATACCTCTTAAGAGAAACAAAATAAGTTGAATTTGTTGAAGTTACCAGGAATGAAGATTTTGAGTCAACATTAATGCTTTTATTACTACAAAAGAAAGCAGAGCTTTAGGTGCAGCAGGGATAAATGAAACAGTCAGCTACATTAGCAATGTCCCTGGAAGGAGAGATTTCCTGACAACTCCTGCTTTCATCCTGCATGGTGGGACAGACCCCACAAGCACACTGCTTGGCTCTTCTATCCTAGGGCAACTTTCACTAATGTTTGAACTCTGAATGAGTGACACTCTAGACAAAGTAAATGGTAAAAAAAAAAAAAAAGTCCCATATTCCTGAAGTGGATACTATAGCACATAATATTTGAAGCACAAGGGCTAAGGCATGAGCAAAAATTCCAAAACACTGTATGTGCAATTCAAGCTGGTATTGAAACGAAATCACATTTGGAAGCCATGAAAAACAACTGGAAAAATAAGCCACACTCATCAAGAAAATAGATTATCATAGGAGAAAGATACATTTTTTTGTTTCTTTTTTACTGAAATGGTTATTACTAAGCAGATTCTGCCCCCTTCACCCAATGGTACAGATCTCTACTACACCTTCAATTGTTTCCATCTTCCATAAATGCAGTATTACCCCCAAGTTTAGCTTACAATGTGAAATGTATCTCATCTTTCTCCAGGATTTGAGTGTAAGTAATTACAGCATTACAAAACAAAACTGACAGCCTGTGTGTTAGCTCAATATGTCAAAAAGACAGGCAGTAAAGCCTCTCCGTAGCTGTGGTACATCTACTGTCATCTCTCATCAGGTGAAGAACTGAAAAATCAGCAAGTGCCATGTTTCCTCATTCTATTCTATGAATCAAGGACACTGTTCTGAAGAGGTTGTTCTTGTCTCAGAAAAGACCTAGCTAGAAGTATGAGCTTGAAACACTGTCCCAAAGCAAATACTTTCAAACACGCAAACCTGGAGCTTTCTATTAGGGAGGTAACTGACAGAAATATCAAGGTGAAATTCTAGGCACTCTGAGTCACTCTCAGAACTAGAAGAGGGTTGTAGGCACCAAACCGATAATGCTTCTCCACTGGGATGTGAAAATTATAGATGCATTATTTAAAAGAATCCCATTCATTTTATCTGGAGATCTGAGATCATCAATGCCTTCCCAGTTACTTTAATTTCATTAGTGGCCTACACTGTTGGGAATTAGAAGACAGCAGAGCTGTTCTGCACACATCTGATATTACTGTGTAATGTCCAAACCATAACTGGAACTGGCCATGCCTTGACCACTACAGAGGGGGCTTGATTAAGACCTCACAATACACTGAGTATCTCGGAGGCGTTAGGTCAATGGAAATGTTACTTGGGAAAGAAGGAACTGGGTGAGGTTTTTTCATTTATTTACATTGTCTTTATTTTAAAGATGCAGATTCAGAATGATTAAAAAAAGCATTCAACAGCTAAGAAACAAATGCAGACCTCAATCCACAGTGAAGTTTCATACTTAAGTATTTCATACAGTGACCATTCTGTACGTTAATTTAATGCAACAAATGTGAATGGCCAAAGTTACCTGAATCGTACAACAAATCCCAATTAGTTTTATGTTTAAATTTCATTAAGGATTGTTGAAAATTTGTTGACAAATTTCATACTTGGTATGATTAATATTTTGAAACATTAATCTATACTATCTATTTTGTTCAAAGGTCATCTACTATAGATTCAAAACAGGGAAAAATAAGGGTTTTAATTGCCTGCTGTTTTGTTCCCCTTAACTACTCAGCTTAAAAATCAAATGAAGAAAGATCATTGTAAACACCTGTTTCTTCTAAGAGCTAGAATCGCAGTTGCAAAAACAAATTAAAGGTGACATCTAATCTCCCTAAAACTTACCCAGATCCAAAGAGGCTGAACTCCCTGTTTTTCTGAAATTGTTTTCATTATAAGAACATAAAATAACTCAAAACACATAGCGTGACTTTACTACATGTTTGATATGGGTAGTTTCTAAATTTCTCACTCTATTGCTAACATTTGACTGGATTTGTAGCAGAATTAAAGCTACTTCAAAGAAAATAAGAAAATAAAACCATTGTGACCAATTATGTGCAAACTCCTTCACTGCTCACATTTACGAGCACATCCTACGTCAGAGTCACTAGTAATTCCTTTAAAACATTTGGCTGATTCTAGAATATTATCTGGGCTAGTAGAATCATCTGATTGAAAACAACTATACGATATCTTACAGCTTTACATCTGTGTTCAGCACAAATAGTGCACTGCTTTCTCAGATGAGTTCAGTGATCCAGTAAAACCTCTAGACACTCTGAGACCATAAACACTAAAAATTCAAGAAGAAATGAGATTGCTTACGGAGTCTCAAAAACTGTGATCTGGAATACATTTTTTTTTTCAGAAATAAGTGAAAATGATTTTTCTAAAAGTGCTATTCGAGACCTAACAAAAATGCAGGATTTCAGGCATTCCCAGCTAGAAGTCACACATTTCTCAGGCATGTAAGGCTTCTTGGCTACTTACAGGGATGCCGTGTGTTGAGCTGGCGTTGAGCCAGCGAACAGCACAGTAGCCAGCTTCCACACGGCTAACTGCACATGAAAAGGGAATCAGATGGAGGAGCCGCATGTTGCTAGCTACTGCCATCTACCTCTGCTGCAAGGCAACCTTACCGTGACAGCACAGGCACAGCCGCACCACATGGCTCTACGTGCTAAATCAGACCTGCTATCGGCTATGCGCCAAAAGCAGGGGAGGGGGAAGAAAAATTGTAAACATTTTGGGGGAATAAATGACCCGGCCATAAGCTCATACAGATACGAATAAGACAGATGTACTTGCAGCAGACAAAAATTCCACGCAAGGTACCAGAATATCCGCTCGCTGTGCACTGTTACATAAGAGCAATGCCTCTGAGCCGGCTGCGTGACAGCAGAAGCTGCCACCAGGGGATAAGCAGAAACAAAGCAAGCAACCTGATTTAGCAAAAATATGAGTTGTTCACTTATATCAACAAATGACAGCGTTAATGAACACAGCCGCTCAGATGTTTTCCTTTAGCAAATATTTTGAAACATAAAACTAGTTGTGGGCAAGAGAAGTCCGTTGTTCTCCCTGACTAGTCCTATATCCACCAGCTAGGAGCTGTTCCATTATCCCTGACCCTACAGATAAGCCTCTCCTTTGTTTCATCTATTTATATTTTTAAACCTCTTTCTACAAAGAGGAAGTATCATGCTGAAGTCCAAACAGACATTCAGCTGTACCATTATTAAATAGTACACATTCCTCCTAATTTACTTCTTGTACATGTCACAGTCAGTAATTCTGAGCTTCACTTCCCTAACTGCATAATGAACCGCTCTCCGTAGACATGGCTCCTTCCTTTCCTTTCTACTTTCATAATCCATGCAAACATACACAAACTTCCAAAGCTATCTAACAAAACTGGATATCATTCTCTCCTTAGAAATCTCTGTGGCAGTTCTGGGAACCTCACCTCTGCAATTTGGTTAAAAGGAAGAAACAAAACGCAGTACTGGTCTAGGAGTCATTGACATTTCTATTGTATGGATTTTTTTTTAATTTATTCATAAAGAAATATTTTTAAAGATTCTGCTCAGTTATACAGGATTTAACAGCATTATTGCATAACTAGTTCAACAGCTTCCCCCACCATGTACTTTTCTCAACATGTAAATTTTTTCAAGTTATTTCCAAGGCAATAACTCGATATCAAAAGTTTAATTTCAGAGTGTGACAGATGACAAATCTTCTTCCTATTTAAGTGCTCCCCCCATAGTGCTATTCTAGTCTTGCCGAATATAAATGACCAATTGAAAAAAAAATAGGATGAGAATTACAAAGTATTTTTATAGTCATCTACTCAAAAGCATTTTTCAAGGTTTTTCATTAAAATTGTGTCCAAAACTCACATTTCAGAGAGAGGATTAATGCTGGGGGGAAAGGAGCTACCCTCCTCAAATGATGCTGATTAAAAAACACTTCAAGAGCTTCGAAGACTTGCTTAGCAACATGTCACATTTCTGTACCTTCCTAAGGAAAACTGTATGCACTTAGAACTTATGCTAACCATATTTACTGTAAACACATTTATGATATTGCAAAAAGAAATGCCATTGGTCTGCTATACATATAGAAAGGAATTATTTCTGCAGCTTTCTGTTATATAAAGGACTGCAATAAGTTTAACACAGCAGCTCAGCGAGTGCTTAAATGCTGAACTTAGGCATATTACCAAGGCAGACAGTACTCCAAGCCTTCACATATGAAAGATAAATTAATATTAAATCCTAACTGTCTAGGAAGACTGTTAACCTTTTTAGTAACGCAACGAAACTAGGTTTCATCTCCTGTTCTGCTTGCTGCTGTAACAGATGCTCACAAGGACATCTGCTGCTCCACGCGAGGCATTGTGACTGCTCCATAGGATGGGCTGTGTGTGCTATTGGTGAACTTTCACCATGCCTCTACTTTTAAGAAGTTTAAAAGACCACATGATTTTTTTTTTTCCCCTCCTTCCTTCCGGGTTTTTATTTTCTTCTGAACATCACTAGGGAACATTTTCAGCTGATGTGCATGGGAACGTAACTTCATTCCATTTCAGAGAATCTCTCTCAACCACTAGAGATACCTGTGCATACACTAAGGCAATCCTCAACAGCACAAGGACTATAACGCTGTTTTGATGTAGTTTTGCTGCTGGCAGAGGATGCATCCTGAAAGTACAGTGGTCATCCACCCACAGTCAAAGCCCACCAAGGGATAACCTGAGCTTAGCTAAAGATCTCACAGAAAAGAGCTGTGCAGCACTGATATTATAGCATTTTGCTAGAAAGGTAGATTCTAACCATAGGCATCTCTCTGCAAATTTAGAAAACTAGAAGCACCTCCAGCATTTCATGCAATGCTGTAATGCACCTATTTTTTATTTAACTCACACACGGAGGGGTGGGGTATCCGTGCCTGTTTGTGAAGCACAGCACCACAGGGAGATCCAAGCTGGAGCCCCAGCACAAGCTCAGGCATGCTCACATCGTGATGTCTTGCAGCCATTTATAGCCAGCAGCAACACTGAGGTGTTGCTTGTTCTGGAGGCAGCTCAGCCACCTCTGCTTAGTACCCCACCAGATACTAAGGATTTTCATGGTACATTTTTATCATCAAACCACAATGCCTGCCCGAACCACAAACTCAGGATCATTTAACTGATTCAAGTTCCCCCAAAGTAATCTCAACGTTCACTGGGCAAATGCTAAAACTCTGGGTTTGAGAAAGTATTTACTTCTCCCCAATAAAACAACTGTGGTTCAGTTGTTTCTCTGCAACAAGGTATAACTATTTTCCCTATAAAGTCTTACAATGCACCAGAAAAATACAGTTACATTTCCAAGAAGAATTTAATGCAAAGATACTTTTCTCTACTTTTCCTAAACTAAGTTCAATACACTTGTTCTAGCTGTTCCCCCCCACCTTCACTAATAGCGACCACATACGTGACTCTTGTTACAAATTATTGTAAACTACACACAATACTGCCTACAGAAATAAAATTTTTATAAGGCTACCAGAGAAGCTACATTTTTACCCAGCTGACACCGAAACACTGAATGCAGAGGACTGCTGATAAATGACAACTCTTTGAGAACTTCAAGGATGGAGAAAAGAAACATACAGATATATCTCAACTTCACTGCAGTGATCTGTAGGTAACGCATCCTGCTGTCCAGAAATGTACTATTCCATGTTATAAACATAGCAATCACCGTGCCCAAATGCAGCTACAATACAGCTCAGTCATGTGTTGGTTGATTTTGAACTCTCTAGTTAATGAGGGGAAAAAAAGAAATCAGAGGGTATAACAACTGCTCCTGCAGCACACTTCATCATTAATGAGAATTCTGATGTGGAGTTCATAAGTGGACATATATTTATCAAGGAAGTAGACAAACATTATGGGAAAAGTATGAAGAAGAGAAAAGGAGCCATTGAGCTGTCTTTAACAGCACTCCCAATCAGAGCATCCCTGGAGGTATTTCAGTTTAACCACCTTCCTTAAGATTTGATGTTTATTATTCTTTTTCTATTTTTAAAGAGTTCCAGAGTTTTGATACAGAACAGAAAAACACAACAGATGAAAGGAAATAAGCCTGATGAATCATCTCTATCCTCAAACAGAAGCAGAGTACTTAGATGTCACAGTCTTTTCCTTTTCTTCCCTTCTTTTTCCTGCTTTGATGTCACCGGGAAAAAAAAACACACCTTGGTCAGGGCAGACCAAAAGCTGCCTATTGAAGATCCAAAGAAGTATCAGAAGGATTATTCTCAAGTTCATTCTGGTCAAGTTTAAGGTAACAATTCTTACAAGGCACAGTGATCCTGATATGGTATTCTTTCCTACTGAAAGATGACCCCAAAAACTGCACATTGGATATTTCCGATTACTCCTCTGCCCTTGCCATTTTTAGTTTCTTAACAGCAGTAGTTTTCACAAGAAGAATACTATACAAGGTCGTTTTGGAGTATGCAAATTTTTGATGGGATCATAATGACAATGCTTCTTAATGCAAGACACATGCTCCGCCTGTATTAATGTCCATGACTCAACAGCAGCAATCAGATAAAACTTTCTCTCACTAAAATACAGAAATTATTTTCATGGCACATACAAAAAGTTGAGTTCTTTTAATTACAAAGCAGAGAACAGGCCATTTTATCAATTAAAATGTGACAATGAGATGCCAGTGAGTTTTTATTGTGATTGCTAGTTTATTTGATTCCTTAATTATTCCTTTAGCAGGCTGTAAGAGAACTTTTGGAAGGTTTCCACAAGTTTAAAGTAACTCTGCTTTGTTATCAGTATTTCAAGGTGCTTAGGACTACCCCCTCCAAATTCTTCATAAAAGAAATAACCGGAGCACAATACCAAACAATCTTTTTGAGAACTAAGTGATGATGACTGGTCTTCTATTAAGGGCAAAACAGCAGTCTTTCTGTAAAGCAGAAAAGAAAAACAGTACGTATTTTAAAACCTTTTTTTAGCTCTTTGAGATCTCTGCCGCAAAGCTTTCCCCCACACTATTGTCACAGAAAGGCAACAGTGACAGCTCCCCGGCTCTGGCAGGAAGCCACCCACACACAGAACCCAGAAGCTCTGCCTTGCTGAAGTGGCTTCCCCCTGTCCAGGCCTGGGCGTGATGCCCCCCCCCCCCCATTCCCACAGCCCTCCCCTGAGGATTCCTCAGCTGCTCTAGAAAAACACTTTGCAACCCACTGCACTGCTTTCAGCCCACTGATCGATAGGATCCAGGAGCAGAGCAGGCTTTTCTGAAGAGTCCTGTTTCACCTCAAAACACATTGCAGTCTCAGCACGTGTGTTCCCCATGTGTTCTGAGGTGCCAGAACCAGGCTGATGCGCTGCTCCCCCTCAGCCACTGGGAGACACGTAGTCAGGATCAGGGAGTACACGCAAACAGAAAGCACAGTCTGCTGCAAGTCCCTGTACTGCAAAAGAAATGCCAAACAGAGGCAAAATCTAGTTTATTCCCCAGGGAGGTAGCGTAAAGGATGATGTTACTTCCATGAAGGTACCTGTTTGTCACCGGTATTTCCACAACCGTTAGAATACATTTCAGCTGCAGTTCTCTGTGACAAGGGGTTTAGTTAACATCTGTGTATTTCCTAGGTTTAGAAGTAATCCTCCATTGTGGATTAGAGATTTTTGTTTTTACTGCACTTCAGTGCAGGGAAACAACACTGGGTTTGCGTACGTGGTTAGAGTAAGTTGATTGCTCAAGATCATTTTCAAGTACGTGAGCAAATACTTGAGGAAATACAGAAATAAAATCACTGTTTTAAAGATATAACACCATATTATATTTATCGTCCTTTGCTGATACACTCTGCCTTCTGACAAGGGAAAACCAAAGGAGAGTCCAGAGGAAAAAACACTGCCATCATCTGAAGGAAATAAAAGATGGTTTCAGTTGTATGAGATCCTAGATGTATTTAATGAGAATACATGCAGAAATAGTAATCATAAAAATAATTAAGGTCTCCAAAACATGTTAAATGCTTACATCACAGAATAACTGGAAGTGATGAATTAAACTGATGTGAGATTTTTGACCCTTATTGGAGATGACCAGCATCCTTGGTGGCTTCAGCGTGTACAAGTATGGCCATGCCAAACATAAAAATCTCAAAAAGTCCTGCACAGAAATCTCAAATATGTTTACCTCTCCAATCAATAAAGATCATATCATGAAAATGCATCAGATTATGTAAATTCCAACTGACACCAAATATTTAACTTTACACCAGCACCCACACACCAAACTAATGAAGCTGGAAGGCGTGATCACTACTCCCTTCGACAAGAAGTGAGTCAATAAATACAAGTTGGCAAAACATTGGTGTTACTTTCCCTAATCGTTTGCAAAGGTATAAGTACACCAAGCTTTCAGCAAGTAAAACCAGTAATACTAGCAGCAGTCCACAAACAGAACAAACCAATCAATACTGCTCAGAGGTCGGTATTACCAATCACTCATAGGAACCGGCTTAATTATTTTTCCAGTTTCCCCATATGGATCCCTCTAGATAAACTATTCTAAGCCTTCACCCATCACTGTCACCATTTGTTTGGTTAATGAACCATGAGAGAAGCTCTGCTCTTTCTCTGCCCCTTTTCTAGGCACTCCTAGTATATACAGAGTCCACTGCGATGTGTTTTTCAATCCAGTTTTATTTACCGCCTGAACTAAAGCAGGTAATTCACACACCTACAATGGCACCACAAAAGCCACTTCTCCAGCTTATTTTACTTACAACAGACAACACCTCTTGCTTTGCAATTATTTGGAAAAAAATATTTGACTCACAAACAATGCATCGTAGACTACTAAAGAACCAGAAGCAATATCACATACTTCATGGGATAATGCATTCCTTTTCTGTCTGTAAATGTTTTAGATGAATACAATTTAACATGATCTAAAGGGAACTGAATCATACTACCTGAAACAAGCCAGTATGATTAACCTAGGGCATATCACAAGGGACAGGCCACAGCATCCACTGGTTTTTACCTAGTAGGGGTAGGTAATTAGTTCATATGAAATAAACAAACAAGATACTTCTACATAATGCACTCTTGTGATTAAACCCATTGCTTTCTCTTTTTTCCTAAAGCTTCTGCTTTGTATCACTCCTTTTACTTAACTCCAAATCCATTCTACTTTACAGCTGGTAACTGGGAAACCCCTGTACTCACAATACTTGAGATTAACCAGTATTGTAGAATAAAGCTGGCCAAGAACAGCATGCTGCTGGTGAGTTTTATTTCCATAGGCAGTCTAAACTACACAATATTGACGAGCCGTGATTCTCCCTCAACCATCAGAAAAAATAAATTAGAAAATAAATAAAAATCAAGGTTCAGCAGTTATGTCGCATGCTGTGCGCTTTGCCTGTAGCCCTTCAGCAGCCGAGCTGTCTGCACCAGAGGAACAGCTTTTCCCTGTGATGCTTTTTATTTTTTCCACACTTCTCCTGTTATTGTCCATTTTTCTTAGGAGCAGAAAATACTTTGACTTCAACATTTGGTATCAGGCACAAGTTCACATCTTAAGAACAAAGAGCGTTCCCAAATGAAAATAGTTAAAACCTTGATTTGTCTGTTTGGTTTTGAGGCATATAAATTTAACTAGAAAAGCACAAAATTGCTCAAGTTGTTTAAAAGAAAATCATACACACATCATCACAGCAAAAAGAAAAAATGTCAGTTTGAATCCTAGCAGACTTTATAGTTATTTTCTCTCAATGATACAAGCTTACCTCCAAGCAGTACCCCCTACATTCTGTTAAGTGCCAAGGACTCAGAAGTACATTCCCACTAATGTTTCTTAAATGCATAGCACATCACGCTTACTACTTGTACCACTCCCAGTGGCACACAAAATACATAATTATGGAAAAATACTGGATTTATTTCCATCAAATAAGCCCTGAAGATTTCCCTCCGTAGCGACCCAAACTAATCACAGTCCATTCAACAAACACACTCCAAAGATTAATTTAAGACAGAGTTGGATTGCATTTCTCCTGAGCTCAGGTATCCAGAAAAGTTTCCAATGTGAGGTTACGAAGAAAAGGGGTTAGCAACAACGCAGGTCTTCTGATACATGAAGGCATACTTCCCCAGTCTTTCCACGTACCAAAAAAGCAGTTTAACACCAAAGGTACATGTAACAAAATCCTTGAAGTTTTAAAGCCCTCATTTTATATCTCCATTGCATCATACATTCAATTTAGAAAGTTTATTTACAATTTTCTCTACTCCTATTTAATTAATATACATATTTATTCTAAATAGTGGATATTTTCCCTTAATACAATGTAGTTTAAATGTTTTTTCTTCTTCGAGGCCAAAATGCCACTGAAGATTCCAGCTGTTCTCTACAGTCAGCTCAAAATGACCAATTTTTGGAGGAGAAGGAGGAAAGAGGGTTGTTCTGTTTTTTAAGTACATCCATTTTCAGCTCTCTCAGATTGGCCGTCTAAAATCAGTAACCAGCTTTATAGTAGCTCTTGCTCTTCACCTTTTCATATACTTGCCTTTGTTCCCCATAGATTTTAAAAATGAAAAGCTTTCAGGGATTTTCAGAAAGACCCGTACGCATCAACACCAACTGGAAAAATACATATTTGATTGTAATATCCTATAATCAGGATCCTATTGAAAAGGAGTACTGTGTGAAACAGAAATTACCATTTATAAGTAAATTGTTCCATTACACTCCATGCACGTGCCTGTATTTCGTGCAACACAAGGGCCTCCTTTTCAGGAACTTCTCTGTAGTATCTGAAGGTGCATTTCATCTTTCATTACTATATGTTGCATTTTTAAAGGACTGTAAACTTAAGATAGTGAAGTGGCTTTTTGTTTCATTGGCTTTTTTCCTCTAACTTAACATATGAGATAATAGGTGAACAGAATGTGAGATTGTTTCAGCTGAATAGTACCACATCTGTACGAAGCATCTTCCTCAATACCTGATATTTATCACAGGTACATTTCCATTAACAGAGAGCACAAAATTGACTAGTCTGACTTCCTCAGACATACAACTTTGAAATAAGAAACTTAACAGAAATACTGGCATTTATCACGTCAAGGCAAAGTTTTACCACTACATGAAGACAGGGAGGTAATTCACAGAGCAGCAGACTACTCTCACAGGGAACAGTTTATTATTCTATAGGACTTTGATCAATACTCTTCAGCTTTATGAACTGTTTCACTCAAGTTATTGTTTCTCTGACATTTTAACTCACAGGGGGGAAAAAAAGGTTTAAACCAAAATTACAGAACAAAGAGGCACTGATGTCCCCATGGGGAGGTCCAGAGCAGACACGATGTCTCCCATAGGCTCTGCAGCTCCTGGGTACCAGATGCTGAGGACTCAGCACCATAACGAGGCAATCCAGCTTTCAAGTCCCACTGCCAGTAACAGGAACTGCCAAACCATCAGCACATTTACAAATCTTGCCACTAAATGCAATACCTATATAAGAGCAATTCCTTTGGCAGTGGAAGAGAGGGCTCATGGAGTAAGAAACCAGATCCATGTCTGAGGGTAGAATTCTTGATAGGATCTTAACATTTACATGTATCACTAGACAGCCAGTATAAACAAACAAAAGCAAGAAAACACATCAAAAACATCAAATTGATTTCCTAATCCTTTGGTACGTCTTGCCCGTCCTCACTCACTCCAAGAAACACATGTGTATAGGAACTGCTGAGTCACAGCCTGAACCAGTGATTGAGCAGTTCCCATACAACATGCAAGGCCCGTGCTGCTTGCACACACCAAAAAGAAAAAGCCATTTGCCCAGTAACTTGCACTATAAGCTGAGCACTGAAAAGGAAATGGTAAAAATGAACTCTATTTTAATAATCTAAACTCAATATTGTTAAAGTCTTCTTTCAGCTTACAGTCATTTGCAAGTTTCTCATTTCAATGGCAGCTTGCAAATCGCACTGAAGCTTAGTAAAAAATGATAGTGTTTCATGAGCATAAACTATTGAAAAAGCTGCCACTTATTACCACAATGAAAGAAGAAATAGCATGTCTAATACATCCCATCTGTGTAAATGGCGATAACCATGCAAAACTCATTGCAGGGTCAGAACCCAATTACTCTCCTTTTGAGTCATTCAGTGCAAGCCAAAAGTTGATGTTAGCTCAAGTTCCAAAAGCAGAAACAAGCAATATGAACTACAGTTCCCAAGATTTTATTATGCTGAACCACATTTTCAAAATCAGATAACTCTCAAGTTTTTAAACCTTTCAATGCTCATTTTAAGTTGACTTCACACAATAAGAATTTGTACTGGAATTTATTTATACAGACTGATATTTGTTTTTCAGAGTCCTGCTTATCTGCCTGTTGAGCTGCTCCCAAGACTTTCAACTCAACCTCTCTAGTACTGGATTTGTGGCAGTTAGAGGCTGTACAGATTTCAAAATATAAGCATATAGTTTTTGTAGAGTATTTTATCTTCTGCTGTCATAAATTTTTTTTTTTAGATTTAGTCTACATATTTAAACATTAGCCCCTAATGCTATCTGGAAAGCTTGGCTACTTCAAAACACACCAGTTTACTTGCACAAAACAAGCAAAAAAAACAGCACACATCAGACTGGCTCCAGGGTAGTCTACTTGGAGGTAAAAGCTAAGTGTGAAGGCTATTAAAACATTTTTCCCCTGCCTCTGTCAGAAATGAAATCCTGATTATCATTGATCATTTCTACTATCTGCTGAGGTTTGCCATAGTCAAACTATTTTCAAACATACACATTCTTAGACAAAACCTTACTAGGAAATAAAAAAAGGTGTAAAGTGACAAGAAAGAAGATAGACGCAAGGTAAAGTTTTAATCAGTAGGTCAAAAGTCGATCTCACATTATTGCCATGTACAACAGAAAAAAAAAAGAGTGGAGTCTTAGGTAGGGCTGAGAGCTTCTAAAGCAGCACTTCCCTATCTTTCTCAACATCTTCATGCGGCAGTGGATGACTTGATAACTGAAACCTCTGAAGTCTAAGCTGCAGTTATGTGGGACTACCCACAATAAGCTTGAAAAGTTTTGGAATCTAATTTATGTTATGCAGCTTTGATTGTCCAAAGGGAATACATTAAATACAAAGCGATCCGGGCAAGAGATTGGGACAAGTGAGAAGTATCCGAATTTCTGTAATTTGGAACAGGATTAAAGCCTGAATCAGAACCCATGTTTTGCAGAAGACTCCAGTCCTTGCAGCAGATTAAATAAAAGTGTTCCATAAGCAGTCTGCATTACGCGATCCTTTTGCAACTCAACCATCTCTATTAAAAGCAAAGGCTTGTTTCCAGATATTTATACATACTAGCTCTGGTAAACTACCGAGCACAGTAACTAGCTTCAGATGCTTATCTTAACATTCTTGGCAGAGATGGAAAGAGCTCAACACAAATAAAAAATTGATAGGAAAAACAGTGGACAGCACACAACATCTTCCATTAAAAGAAACACCCTTCATTTATTTATCTCTACTACTTGATTACAAACTGGTATTGAAATCAGTGAGAAAAACAGGCTTATAGAGCCTGAAAGCAAACAATGAACGTTACTTGTTTTCATTGCAACCCACCAGGACCAGCACCTGGAGTAGAGCTAAGTTTTGGCTCATGTTTCTTTGATCCTGGAAAACCAGGTTCAGCCAAAGAGTTCAAACAGCTCTGCAAGCTATAGACCAAAAAGCACATGGAGCTCCTACATATTCAGCCACGCTAAAGAGGAATTTCCCTGTTAGCCTAGAAGCAGACCTTCCACAGGTGCTTTTGTGCCCTTCACCTCTTGTGATGGAGAGGTCGACACAGTCCACTTGCAGTAGGTGCCAGCAAACTTATGTGTGATCAATTAATTGATGAGTATTCAATATTCAAAAAGCAAGGCCAGCTAATTCTCTGAGATTAAGAGAATGTTTATCATCAACAGCAGCTACAGGTCCTGCAACTCAAATATAGTATTTTAAGCCCACAGGCAGGGACAGATATATTAAAGCTGTTCACAGAAAGATGACTTCTCTTCATAATTGCTTCCCACTAATTTTGTCACTGACATACCAGTAATTACTATTTCTAAATGCCTTCCCTTCTTTCTTCATTTTTAATTATACTGTGCCAGCACCTAAAAATGTACAAACCATGCAGAAGACAAATACACATTTCCTACAAAGGCTATAGAGTTTTCAAAGGAAGGAATAAAGAGTAAGGCCCTGTTAGGCAGAAGACACCAGCTTACCTTTGCAGAGCTTTGCACAGGGAGTCCCAGCTCGGGATAAAAATAAACATGATTTTCTGAAGGGCTAGAACTGAGAAGCCATACGGCAAAAAAGAATTACAAAAGCCAGAAGGGGGAAAGGAAGGCTCTGCCTCTCTCTTACCCTAGCTGTTCTTCTGAGTATCATTTCTCCCTTAAAGACAATGACAAAGAAAAAGCTTGCTCATTACTCCCTCCAAGTAATACAAGTACAACATCTTCCATCTTCTTCTGAAAGCTTTTTACTTCCTTTCCTTACAGGCTTTTCTACTGCATTTGTGTCATGTCCTATACCAAACATGATGAACCACTTCAGTATCATGGAATATTGAATCTGAAGTCCCACATGAACACACATGAAAATGTTTACAAAAGTGGTATATTCTCCCTGCAGATCTCTTTCCAGAGGACAAGCAACATACATAGCACCTCCAACTACACCTGCAACAGTTCTCTTGAATTGCTAATTGGAGTAGGTTAGATGCAAGAAGGTTCAAGGTGTCTTCAACTGCTCACAAACCAGTGCAAAGTATCTTCTCCTGAGAAGGCCCTTAGAGGAAGTCCTTACTAGAGGAAGCAAGTAAAATAACGTCTCAGAAGTGTTCTTGGGATCAAAAATGAAAATCACTTGTCTTAAAAAGTAAATGAGGGTCAGACAACTAGGGTTACAATTAAGATGAACTACCATGGTTCGACTTCTTCAGATGTGGATAAGTTCATAGAAAGCTTCTCGATCACTCTCAAACCCACTTCCCATCTCCAGAAAACAGTTTTACAAGCCAGAGGACTGTGACAGCGCTCTGCCTGTTAAATAAGGTTGCCTTTTAATTCCCAGCTATTAAGAATTCATTCCTCTTCACGTGTGAGAGGGAATTACCTAATCCATCACAGATCATCCATACCCTCAGAATAGCACCTACAATTAGGGCATGCATCTGTAATATTTTATCAGAACATTAACCCTTATCCTTCTGACCCCTGAAGTTTTGATCCATCCAAATGTAAAGCAACTAGAACTATGGGGGAAAAAGAACTTCCTACTGAAGTAAGGCTAATACATAACAGACAACACAGAACTGTCACAGTGATGTTTACCTGCCTTCAGCCTCCATCAGATGGAAGGCATAATCCTGTATACCTATCCTTACAGATAGAAAGCATAACTGTGTTTCTTATACTTTCAGCCATTTCATTCTTTCATGTCTCATTAAGTAACCTTCTCTGGACTCTGGAAGGCACTGAAAGAATCACAGTAAAACTTTGCTTATTTTCTCAGTATTCCACTTTTTAAGTGGCAGATCAAGAAGCAGCATTTTATAGGCAAAGGGCTTTCCCCACCATTGACATAAATTTACATGCATTTTTAATCATTTTATAAGTGTTCCAGAGGAATGGGGTGGCAGTAAATATTTTGATCTAATAGTAAAATAGCCATTTAACAAAGCTTTAAAATACGGCTCACATTGTAATCGGTTAGCTATATTACTTATGCAGTAAGAAAAAGACACATGAATTACTTAAGGGAATAGATCAAAAAAGCGTCCTTGGTGGGAGACACCTCTTGATATCCAATGAAAAAAAAATATACTGCTGTTTAATGCCTTTAAAATAAAGAAATATATCCTCAAACATCATGTTTTACCTATGTAAAGCAGTTTCCAGCCTAGATAGGAGTATGCTATCCAATGATTATTTAAAACAGCTAGCTTCCCACCTTATCTCTCACAAGTTAAGAGAAAAGTAAGAATTATCTGAAGGCTTTGAGAAGAACTCAGGAATTGCTTGAGACCAGAGAGTCATTTAATGAAGGGCTTCAGTGAAGGGCTTTAGCAGCTAACTATTATTCTAGTTAGTATTACTCCGATTATTCTAATTATTAATATATTCTATTACTATTTCTAAATAGCAGAAAGCTCAATGGTATGTAGCACCTAGCACCATTTGTCTGACTTCACAGACATACCAACAGTATAGGCCCTAGAGAAAAAGCTTTCAGTAGTTCATACATTTTTACTGCAAGGTTTCTATGCTTACATAGATGGAAGTCAAAGGCTTTTCCTAGAGAATTTTGTTCCCCAGTATGCCATGTTGAGACCTTGTTCAAATCCCACTTAGCATGACATAAACACAATTTCATTAACATTCAACAGAATTGGGAAGGAAAGAAGATCCAAGTACTTAATTTCCATAATAAATACTGATAGCTGTCTGCTTTTGAATATATTAAACTTATGAAGAGGGACAAAAAAATTCTAACTTCATTTAAATTGTTGCCTCAGTACCATTTCAACATAGGGTTAAACTGAGGAAGGGGAGAAGAAAGGGGCTGGTGTTATTCATCTCCATAACTGCTTCCAGCCCTGTGCCTGGAACAGCACTCCATAGGTAGTTGTTGGGCGGGTCTGACCTCTCCCTTTTTCTTTGCATAATATTCCATATATGTTTTACTTAGTTTAAGAACAAGCATTTGAATTGGACCTCTGTAAACCTTTAGTTTCTCAGTTTTCTAGGTCAGAAACATTCTACACTATGAATTCAGGAAATGAAAGCAGGCGGTTGTCAAAGTAAAGGAGGGCAATCAGCACTCCTGCATTCTGCTCACCAAAGTTTATGCATCACTGCTTTAGCTTTAAGCTTCAATTTAACTTAAGTATAAAATTGGTGGTTGTTTTCCAAGCAGAAGCACTGGGAAGCGTTTCAGTTAATGCTTGTAATTTAAAGTTTGAGAACTTCAAAAGACCTACTAAAAAAAGGATCAGTATTTCAGCAATCATTTTTATAAGTATGGTAGGGAAAAATGTTACATACATGCACACATGCACAGTGAAATTTTAAAAGACAGAACTGTAAAACATTCTTGCCATAGTTATAACAATGTCAATGTTTGTGGCATAGCTATGCCGCTAAAGAACATTATTTAGTTCAAAGCTCAACAATATATCATGGTTTCTCAAGTATCATGATGTTACTGGCATTTCTTGACATTGCTCGACATGATATAGCTCCAGTAGGATTGCATGTTTATTCTGCTGCTGTGCTGACCAACACCATGTTACCACGATGCAACACTTAAAGAACTTTCTTTCCTTCACTCTATTCCTACTGATAAAGGCCAAACTGAAATTTCTGAAGATTGCCCTTCTGTTATTCCAGCACCACTGGTCCCAAACTTTATGGTACTGCTACTGCCAAAACCTCTTCTCTTCCAAATTTGACAGAAGCTTTCTTTCTGTGGGCAACAAACAGCTAAGTACAGCAACCGTCACACAGCTGTACAGTCCCAGTGATGTTTGATCAGCTACATTCGAGCCAAAATAATTTGACAGCAGGAAAAAAATGCTTCACTTGTTGGCTGAAGATATGCTGTGCTGAACATTGCAAAGGCCTTACACGATTTTCTACATAGTTAGGAGTGATCTCTATGGAAGAACAACATCTTATCCATAAATAAGATGCTGTAACCAATTTCATATTTGTCAGAGTGCCTCCCACTCAGAAACCAAGTTAAGTGCTGTTTCTCAGTATTTTACTCAAAAATCATGGAAAATGTAAGGGGAAAAAACAACACCTTGGTTTACTCAGAAACTAGAGAAAAAATGCATATATCTTCAAGAATGTCTGAATTCTTGTTGTCTATAAATGTCACAAGAATTCTCTGGATGCCATTTGCTAGGAAAATGAAATGGAAATGCTATGGCACTACTAATATGGAGCAACCAAACAAACACTTGAGGGAAAATATTAAGCATAGTTCTAGGCCAAATAAAAATGGAAGTGGTTTGAGAAAATAATGTGCTGAAATAACAGGAGAGAACTGGCACACTGCAAAGTTATGGGAGGGTTGGGTTTTGTGGATTTCACTCTATGGTTCAGATTTGCTTATGTATAAATTAAGCTTTCCTGTCAGATTCCAGTCTGAGATTGGTATCTCACTTGAAAGGGAACAATTTGCATTCAAACTACTTTAATTCTATTCTAATAGTGGCAGGGTAGGATTAGTAAAATTAAATATTTGTACTTTCACTTTTTTCCACTACCTATTTTCTGTATATGTATAAAGCATCGAGGGATGAGCTGCCAAGACTGCTCCACTGCCTATTTGCTAGGAAGCAGGCTGACTTCAC
Organism: Numida meleagris; assembly: GCF_002078875.1. NCBI lineage: Eukaryota > Metazoa > Chordata > Aves > Galliformes > Numididae > Numida > Numida meleagris. Next base: position 3,429,129 of record NC_034419.1, on the reverse strand, counting down.
TAGTGCACACAGAGCCAAGCAAACCTCTGATACTGAGGAAGTAATAACAATTTAATTATTTTTAATCACTCTTTCATTTGCTGTCGGCATAGAATTTATCTGATTCAAAAATAAAGAGGAACACACCTCGCTAACAATACTTTATCCTGCTAGTGCGATTGTAATCATTTTCCTTGTTTAGGTCTACCTGACAGTACACATCAGCTAGCTAGACTTACCGATAACGCTTCAAAATGAAGCCTCGTGTCATGACAGCATAGAAAGCTTTCCCTAGCTAGGTAGCTAGTTGAAACACATCCTAAATAAATTATACAATTGCCCACCAGGATATTTGTCAGACTACATGAAGCAAATTAACAGTATGAGCTCAGTTGCCAGAGAAAAGTAAACTGCATATTGGCTCTAATTTAGACTTCTGCAAACTGAATGCCTGCTGTCTTTAAGGGAAACCTGCCCTGTATTCTGGACTGAGTTAAGATATTCAGGTCTAACTTATGAAGAACGCCTGCAGTCACTGACAAGAAAAGAAATGCAGAGTCTGAAGAGACAGAAATGTCATGTGTTCACATAATCATATCCCTGATGTTTTAGAGAGAACCTGCCAAAGGGCAAAAGGCGCTATGTTTCTGTATTACAAATATTCTTTCTGATGTCATTTCCTACCTTTAAAATAATTACATCCATGTGGGTTCATAACAGATTACCTTGGTTATTCAACATGGGAAATCATGACAAAGTCTGGGAGAAAGAATAGCAGGCAACAAATGGCAGCAGGAATCTTCCGAGCAGGACAGTCAGTGGAAGGGCATGGGGAGAAAGTGAACTTACAGCTCTTCGGTTTTAATATTTTTTCCTGTGGCAGGGAAAGGCAGTTGCCTCCCTCTTCACTACTTCATTTCATCGTCCATGCAAAACAAAACTGGTGCTCCTCAACTTCCCCAAAGGCCCATGGAGTTTTAAGTTTAGCTGAACTTAAGACTTCTGTCCTGCAGAACTGATTTGCAGCGCTCTCTGGCCCCTCCATAGCTGTGTGACAATTTAAATAACAGACTTTTCAAAAATAGAATATACTGTTGTCAAAGTACAGCGATAACCATCTTAGCCATTCACAGACACCAAGCAATTAGTACGTCTTAGAACAGGGCTCTATTTCAGTTTTGCCACAGTGATTAACTTATTGAAAAGCAAATGCGAGATACGTCCTCCTCACATCACTTACTTCTCCATTTCAATGATGAAAGTGAAATAGTGACACTGGTTTGTTTTCTGTGTTTGTTGTTGTTGTTCTTTTCTGTTTGTTCCCTCCCCCTTCTTCCTCTTCAGATGTTTTGCAAATGGCAGCAGAAGCAAGAACTGGGAGAGGTGCTCCAGCAGGCAGAGGTGGGAAGCACAAGATGGATGTGGAAGCTACTGCACAGCCTGCAAATCTCAGCAGGGCAAGTCCTCTGCTTGTCTAATCTAGGCATGAAAACCTCTTGGCACGTACAAGTGTTTAGTAATGCATGGAAAAAGTTGTATAGGACAATGGTGTACTGTGGAAACAAATTTTGGCTTTTCATTTTCATCTTTACGGGTCTTGCAAAAGTCTGCTTCAGAAGAGAGTTGCACACACCCTTATCTGCATTAATAACAAATCTCTGCTTGGACTTTGACTTCTGCCAAAGACTTTTTTTGTCATAAAATGAGCTTTTTTTTTTTTTTTTTTTAAGTGTTTTCATGTTTGTTGTTTTCTTTATTGCTTGTTTGTTTTAAGTCCATATGCCATGCAAAGAGTAAAGCAGAAAAGGTAAGTAATTCTAAAGGAAAAAGTACCCTGAGATTTACTTGTAATAACGGGGCTTAGGGGTTGAGGTTGACTTCACAGGTCAGATATGCCCCAAAGTATTACTGAACTCTAAAGAGCTTGCTGGAAAAAAAAAAAAGCTATTTTTCTAAATGAGCACAACAGTTCCAGTAATGAAAATTATGAGATTATGAAGATGGTGTAATGAAATTCAAAAGGAAAAAGCCCTTAATGTTCTCACTTATTACTTAGTTTTTCCTCTTCTTATAAAGCATTTGGAAACCACACATCTGCAAAATTGCAAATCTAACTCCAGAGCAAAGATATGCTAAGCTCTAAAGGGGAAAGTAGTTTTAAAGAGACTGCGTATGGAAGATACCTAAACAAACTACCTCTTATGAGCTTTTTTGACATCTTCAGATCTATCTTCTGAGTTTTTTGTTGGGTTAAGACTTCTATATAACATATAACATCTATAGTACAGATGTGTAACAGTTCATTTAATTTTACAGGTTAAAATGTAAACTGATGCACAATCACTAGAAGAACAAATACATCCATAGCCTTTTTTTTCCTTCAAAATGCATATCTCCATAGCTCCACTAATATTCAAATGTTTCTATAATAATTTTGGAGAAAAGGTAACTAATTTGCCAAATTAAAACAAAAAATCTTAGTAAAATGCTGAAAGAAAACAGTCACAAATAGAACGATGCTCTCTGAAATGTATAATATGGAGGAACGTAACAGATTGACAATGCTGCATAGAGTAAAAGCAAAACAAAAAAGGCAGCGAGAGGCTAAATATTAAATTATCTTGAGCTCTACACGCCTCAGGATGCTTTGTCATTTCTGTTAAAAATCAACAGCTACATTCAAAATACAGTCTCACTACCTGGAATTCCACAGGGAGGCATGTGTTTTGTTTCTGCATCTTTGTATGTTTCTGCATGCAGAAGTCTGAATGAAATAAGAATACATAATATTTTTCATGTAAGTAAAGCTATGTAGTAGGTAGGATGAAATATTTTCCTCACGTTAACAATCTTAGTGCCTGAAGTGCTGAAATGCTTAAAAACTTTGAAGTGTTCTTACAATCACCTAAGTTTAAGGATTACAACTTTTCTGTCAGCTGCTTACGTTAGTCAAAGCAGGTCACTTTCACCCTTGTTTGTTTTTTTCAGTAGAAAAAGCCCAAATGAAAACCATTAAATAAGTACTTTCCAGCTGGGCATATTTCAGTTCCAGTGGCAACATAAAATATTAGATGCAATGAAGCTTACTCTGCTACAGTGAGCCTGATGAAATGATATTTAAGTAGAAGGTGTGGAGTGCCCTTCGCTGGTAAAGTACTTGGGTAGTTTACTTCTACAGGCACACATATATCAGAAATCATAGAAACTTGTTACTCTAGGATATCATCTCTGGTCACACACAAATGGTTTTACCTTCTGAATCAAGTTTGATTACGGTAATATCTCATTTGCTATGCATATAACTAGAGTCCTTCATTTGACACAAGAGCTACAGCTCTACAACTTATTCATGAAGTCAAACCACTTGCAATGCTTTTCAGATAAGTAACATTTTAATAAAACTTTGCTTGAACACCAGCACAGGTGACCATTATGTACGTAGCTGTTTTTTTCTTTATGATTAACTACATGAATCTTTCAGAAATGGGGAGAAATCCGAGCACTTTCACAGGAAGGTCCACAGGATGTCTTTCTCCACAATTATCATCATGTTGTGTCAGAATGGTTCTATATAGTGACTGTTTCCTCTGCATATTAAAAATGGGAATAACCCATAGAAGAACATTAGGCCTATAAAATAACTCATTTAGGACAACAGGCATTACTCTCACTTTGATATACTTAAAACCATGCCGTCTGCAAATCTTATGGTAACGTCATCGTGAGTCACTGCCAAGAACAGAGCTGTCACCTACTCACCAACATCGACCCGTTCAACCCACACACATCATGTGCACGTCTTAGCAGAGACCCAGCCTGCCTGCACAGGTAGTGTCACTTGCTCCACCCGACCTCCCATCCAAAACATAGCTGCATATGGGGCTGAATAAAAGGCTATTGGAATTTTTGTTTTGTTTTGTTTTTTTAATTTTTAAAACTTAAAACTCAGCTGCTTCAGCTCATTGAGAGTGTTGTGCAGTACTTGTGGGTTCCCTGCCTCATTTATGTCACGACTTGTGGAAGTAGGAACAGAATTTTATTCAGCAAGAAATTTTGGAAAAAAATGTGAAACGTATTACAAAAGCTTCCCTCAAATGAAAAACTGTGAGAAATATGACAACTGCATCATGATTTCAAAGGGCTAGCAACAGTTCTCTGCGCTTCTGGACGCACCTGCCTTCCTGCAAGCACGGAGCCTGCCAGTTGGGAACAGAGCAGCCAAGAGCCCAGACTTTGTGAGGTCTTTCTGGGAGCTCTGGCCCTGTTCTAAATTCTACAAACAAAGGTCTGCAGGCCTCCTGGGACTGCTGATCATAGCTGCCCTGGTAGAAGCTCTGTCTAAAACTGCCAAGCCAAAGCTGAGCTATCAGGAAACAGGCTGTTTCCAATGGTCTGCTTCATTAGCATTTCAAAAGGCTACATTTACACAAACACTTCGGGTTACAATGAATTTAAGCTTTTCAGCCAAAAACGGTTTTGTCACAAGTCTCCACCAAACTAAAAACCATGAAAAGAATGGATTTATTATGCAATTCTGGCCGGCTGGATTCCTGCTCTGCAGCTATTGTAGAACTCTTACATGACCCGGAGCCAACAAAATTTTTCACCCAGGCTCACTACTGAGCATGAGCTGTACATCCTGTATCCGATCTGAACGTGCCAGATAGGCTGAAACCACAAGTCAGTAGGTGCTGGAGTCTGGAACAAAGTGCATAAGTTTTAAAAAGGACTGACAGTATTGCAAGTTAATGCTCTTCCCAAGGTGACACTACTCAGTATTCCCAGTCAAAATATTAGAACCTTTCTACCTACTCGTGATTAAGAGATAAAAGAAATGTACTATCACTGACCTACTGACATCTCAGCGCAGAAGTGCTCCAATTCTTTTCCTTTGATGTTGCACAACATCCACCCAAGAGAGCTATACCAAATATACCAAAACTGCACGCTTGTGTATATCCACCACTCCAGATTCTCTAGAGAATGTTATTGCAAAGGAATTACATATAATTATCCTTTGCTGCTGCAAGAAATAAAATCATTACCTTCATTAATAATTTTTAGGACATTTTTGCAGTAACAATCAACTTATGTATCACTCACTGTCAAGCTGATGACCACCTGCTATTGCAATAGCTCAGAAGCTGATTCACTCTCCAAAGACTGACCACTTGATAAGCTTCAAGAAGCAGGGTATTTCCCCATCGTGCATTTTATAAAGACCAAGCTTCACAGAAAGACTGCTAAACAGAAAAAAAATGTATTCTCACTGCTGCTCCTTATCCTACTCTAACATCCCAAAAGACAGGGAAAAGAGTGAATGATTCTCTGAAGAAGAGCATACTTGTTTATCCCAAACTATTTGCTCAGATTTCTAGCAGCTACTCCAACACAAGGGAGGGGATATGAAGCAGAAAATAAACTGTGATGACACACAACCAGTTTGTTGGAATGAGAATTTTGAAAGATTAGCCCTGGTTCTGGCTAGAATGCAGTTAGTATCAGTGTGATTGCTAACTTCAACTGGAAAATAGCACTGATATCCAGAACTGTGATGCATCCCAAAACAAGGATGATTATCCTATCTGCAGGGATTAAACTTGTTTCCCACTTCAGGTAAATATAATTTATTAAAGCATGAGTTAGGACAGTATTTTTAAGTAGATATCCCAATAATACAACTTGAACAGATATCAAGAACCAGAAGTGACACAGAAATTAGTTACCTTTACTAACAGATGAAACCTGATGTTTGCTATCCCTTAAGCTCTAAGGTAACTTGTCAGTGTCTTCCTTGAAATTCTTAGTTCTTTTCATGAAAATCTTTTCATATAGAAAATTGGACTTCCAGATATATCCTGATACTTGGCCTAATTTTATTTTAATTTATCTGCAGTTATAATGGTAGAACAATGAGCTTATAAACAGTAATTACCTCCAACACATCAATGCGATGTCTAGAACTCCTAGGATCCCAACCTGACTGGCTATAATGAAAACAATATTTGATTCCTCTACTGACACAACTTAGCATATTCTGATATAAATGCAGTGCTTCTCAAACACTTAGGACTTAAAGACCATAAATGTCTGTGGTTTGCACTATGGAATTTAGTAAGTTGCTGCAAAACCTGTTACAGATTCTATTCCTAAATCCTCCCTGCTACAATTCACAGCAATTTTGCAAAGTGGCTCCTATCCTTAAAAGATCTCAGCTTTCCCATCTCCCAAAACCAAGGTGGCCTGAAAGATCAAATAAAATAGTAAAAATTGAACTTTCTCTCAGAAAAATATATTTAAAGAAAATGAAAAACAAAGCAGTCATGGTCACAAACCCACATTCCCTTCAAAAAAAACTCTTCAGATAACATTTTGACATCCATGTAACTACTGAAAACAGTGAAGATGTGACAGTTTAATTTCACATTGCAGGATCTAGGGCACGGAACGGTTTGTACTACAACAAACTGGCCCTTCACCCAGATTCTGCAGCTATCTGAACTCCCCGCTTTCTTCTTCTCCAGCCCCTGCTTTCTCCAAAGCAAACAGTGCCCAGCATTGGCATAATAGGGAAGCAAAGATGGGTGGTGCTCAATCAATCAGAAAGATTTTCCATGAAATGAGTTACAAATATTTTTTCTTCTAGTCATTTAATAAAACTTCAGAAGTTGTTCCCAACTCATCTAAAAAGTTACTTAAGGTTGGTTTTTGTCAGACATTCTTCCTACTCTCACCTCATCCCAGCAGTAAAGTGAAGATTCATTCTCACAAAAAGATTGTTTTAAATACATCCCTTTCACCAACTCAGAATTTTGAGCAATAAAATAATTGTGTGTGTTTTTTTTTTAATTTGATGAAATAGCTCCTGACTTGAGATTAGATTAGAGATGGAACAGTTACTTTCACAGTCATACTGTGTTGTATGTATTGCTGCATACGTCCTCAACGCTGTAGTAGCCCTGGCCTACAATCCCCAGGACACCATGCAATGACAACCTATCCTGTCTCACAAGATCTACCATAGATCACAAGCAATTTCTCAAGTTACTGCATGACTCATTCTTCTCTTTATAGACAGGAGTGACTCCCATACTTCTCCAAACTATTAAGACAACATGTCATAATATTGTTGTAGTACCATCATAAGAACTAGTATAAGTAATATAAAATACAACAAAGTGATAACATTCAGTAACACTATCTCCCCAAAGTGTTTCTCACTTGTTAGAGAATTCCTTAAGGATTGAAATTAGTTGCAGTTTTTCGCAGAGCCCTGTTGCACAAAGTTAAACCTAAGTCACTGAAATACCTAGTCCACCTTCCTGAAGTGTTATATCTCCATGTTCTCACATGGGACAGGCCTAACTTAAGTGAAATCCATCTTGTATTAAGTCAGAGCCCAGTCACTTAACTCTCAATTTAAAAATCAATAATTAGACCTTTATAAAGTGCATTCTGCCTTTTCCACTTGACAGAAGCCATTACAATCATTTGGGTGCCTCTTGCCAGCAGGACTGCCGGAAGCCATTGCTCTTGATCCGGATATTAAGACATAACAGCATCCTCTTCTCTACAGATCTACCAAAAGTTTTACCATTATTTTGGAAGCTTTGTAACTTATCTTCAAAGCTGACCTTATGAAAGGGATTAGTTTTAAAGTGGTCCTTTACCTAAATGAAGCAGTCATCGGAACAAGTTAGAACAAGCTTCTCCACACACCAGTTTTATATATGTGTACTGTTGGCACAAAGTGCCCCAAATACTTTTACAATCCAGTGGTGTTGAAAATACTTGTGTCACTTCACACATTTTGCATGTTTCAGATTGATTCTGAGGATACTTCAGAAACAGTGGTTGAATGTTATGTAATGGTCTTTTTCTTACACTTCTTAAGCTTGTATCTACAAAAGAAAAAAAGAAAAAAGCTCATCTCATGTTGTCTTTTTAATGCCCTCAGATTTACAAACTTTAAACGCTGAAAATTACAGCACAGAAAAAAGCTTACTGAACGCGTAGCTTGCCCATGCTCTGGAATGTACAGGATTAAAGCAAGCAGCAATAAATCATGCTTGCCAATATGTTTCCAGGGGATACCACTGTGAGCAAACTTGACTCAATCTTCAGTGATTCTGGTATATAATAAGGTACTCCAAAGGACAAGCTTTAAGAACTGCTAGCATTGTCACCTCTAAAAATGGCAACTCAGCATTCACTAACCGCCTTCAGGAGAAAAAAGCTTATAAATCCTTTCAACATCTTCATGCCAAAGAACTCTGCATCCTTTACCTAAAAGGTACATCTGTCAAAGAACAAATACCAAGAGTTTCATGAAAAGCAATATTGACAGTAATTTCCTGAGTATCTTGAAAAGCTTCAGAACTAGTAACCACCTTTACTGATGGGATACCCAACACAGTCTCAGTTTGAGTATGCTGCGGTCACTGACTACATAAGAGGATTGCAAACAATTAGAAATGGCATCAATAAATTTTGCAAAGCAAAATTTGCAGGGAGAAGTTTATTTTAACCAAAGAATTTGTTTTTAGAAATATAGAAAAGCATCAGGACAATTATTTTTCTCTTCAGCTATGGATGTGATACAGAATGGTAGTTATGTTTGTTGGATTTATTTCTTAAAAGAGAAAGCAACCAATTCTTCTCTAACTAAATCAGAGGGACATCCATAATACAGCCTACTTTACCATTTAACTTCCCTGACAGTACAGGAAAAAAAGATTCTTGGAAATAGAAGTTCAAGAGTTCAAAATGACTCTGGTTTGTGAATTGCAATTGGAGCACTTGCATCTCAACACACCCATCGCAAAGACTCTGAAGTGACAGAAGATGAATATTACACCAGCCAGCAATTTTTTTTTATCCAACAGTATCAGTAGCAAATCATAAAAATATGTTGCACAAAATAAACAGCAGTTTCTACAAAAAGCAGTATACACCAAGTAATCTTGCAGCATGACAACACGGTGCTAAAATCAGACTAAGATACAAGCGAAGGCAGAAAAATAATTTGTCTTCTGTTCAGATGCTTTTTTCCTTGGAGGAGGGAGAACACTAGAAATACAAGGGCCCAAACAGAAATAAAAATCTTCCCATGCCCTTTCATACAAGGTTGAAAGTATCCCACAATCTTCAAAATAAGTAGAATCTGCTAGTATGAGCTAAATTTAGTTGCATATGTTTTCCACAACATATGCAAGTACAACTTCCCTTCTACTTCCTGAAGGCATGCACTTCACTAATTTATCCTGCAGTCAATCTATATTCTCTATAAAATTCCTGAGGAATATTTTATCATATGGAGGCAGAAATCACTCATGACTGAAAGTTTAAAGCAATTTTATTAGAACACAAAAGCAAACATTCCTTTCTACTAACATTTTCCCCATAGCTTTCCTACTGCATTGAAAATCATCAACTACCAGATAAAACACGCCTGTTCTCTTAGCTGTGGCTGAAAAGAAACACGCATAAACAACAACAGAAAAATCGGAGAATGATTTCTGCTGCAATTCTACTTCTTTGGGATAACAAATGAACTATTCTATCACAGAAGGGAGGGAAGTAGTATTTACTAATATTTGCTTTTCTTTCGTTCCCCTTTATCCCATATGTTCTTTTCGGGGTTTGTTTTTTTTAAATATAAAATCTAAATTCTATATAAAAATATTTTAACCACATTTACTAACATTCGTCATTACTTGAATGAAATGAGCACTAACTTGTCTGTTTTCTTCTATATATCCTTACCTCTGTTAAGGACATAGGATTACCTAAACTCATCCCATCTCATTCAATTAAAGCAGAAGTTTCACCTTCTAGAAACACGTCATTTCTCCCTACAACTACAATTGTCTCACTAGTTCAGTGCTGCAACGTATTACACCTCAGAGGAAATACAGACAACTAAATGCCTCCTGAATGGAGAATGGGAGTTGAAACCGTCTAGGATATGAAGTCATAACACTGAGTAATAAATCAATTTAAAACAAAAGTGACTAAGAACTTCTTAAAACACACAAGGAGTAACTTCAGATTAAAGACACATTCCCAACCTATCAAATAGCTTTTGTCATAGTGTTTTTGCAAGATAGAGAATAAAAAAATAGCCAATCCTTACATTTTTCAAGACCTGCTGGTTACATTTAAAGCATTACATAGTAAACTCAAAGTAGAACATATTTAACATTAACTTTAAGCAATACTCAACCTAATACTCTTAAGCTCGTCACACATAAAAACAGTGTTTAAGAGACCACAATCCTTAGGGGTGCATTACAATTTTGCTATAATGAAGATGCTCTTGCTCTGAAGACAAGCAAGAAGATGCAAAAAACAGGTAATAAAACAAAACGTTCACGAAGGTCCTCTCATGTTTTCCCATCTTACTCACCAAGCAGCAACTAATACAGGAAAATAACATCTCACAATCCACTATTTCTATCTTATACTCATAAACCTATGTTCAGACGAAAACATCACTATCAGCACTGCGTATATATTAAAGGACATTATTTGATGTTATGTATCAGAGGTGAAGCTTCTTTTCTGCTACAGTCCAGGGTAGAAGGGTGCGTTTTCTAAATTAGTGCAGAGGTCTTATACATAGATGGAAGAAAGCATATAATAGCTGATCACCTGTCAACATTCACATGAAACTCTGCGTACACCTTTAGGCCAACATCGGTGCTTTTGTTTCCTCCCCCTCAGAAAAATCTCTGGAAATCAGAAAACACAAAACCACCATCTGAGCACATTCTGGTTTCAAAATTCAATAGGAACTCTCAGCCCATCAAGCAAAGCCAACACAACATCACATTGTATCCATAAACCTGGGTTTCTTTTCCCTTACTCATTTTATTTCAAATTTCATTATAGCTTCTTGCTTCACCTAACTGCTCTATAATTACAGAGTTCTTTCAGCTGACCCAGACTACCTTTTCCCTCTACCCTGGTTCAAGATTTTTTGAGTCCTGAATTAGCAGTAAAAGTAACTATGTAATAGGCAAAAATTACCACAAGAGATCGGATGCAACAGATAACACAGAAGCAGCACTGAGGCTTTACGCTTCATCTGTTGCTCATACAGCAACATTTAAAAAAGTCTTAGTATCAGTCTTCTAACTGAACTCTATGAGACTGCACCACTCTGAAATGCTACAATTTGTGGAAAGCAACCACAATTAAACAGTGACTCTAAGTCCCACAGATACAAGACCACATAGAAGCAGGCCTATTGAACGGCAAGCCCTCCCTATTCCTAGTAGTAGAGCAAATTAAGAACTGTGGACCTGAGCCAATAGAATCCTCAAACAGAAAGTATATTTATAAAATAAAAGTACATTTTCACAAAAAAACCTATAACCCACTTTTATATAATAATTAATAATTAGAATAGCCCTAATAAGGAAATCCCCTTTCAAGTATGGCTAGAATTCTATTCACGTTTAAGAAACTTCCTTTATTTTTAATATTTTTGGTCCCTGTGGCTCAAAAATACTGATAGGTCTCATGGTCACTGGAAGAAAAGCGCAAATAATATTTTGAGGCTAACAATAGATTCCTCATAAATTGGGTTTTAGGAACAGTGCTGAGAAAAGAGAGGCCACAGAAAAAAATACATGCATTCTGCTTCAAACAGAAGCAGAAGAGAAGCAGAAAGAACAAATGCATATGTCCATCTGTATACACACACACACACGATGTGTTTATCACACACGTATGGATGCACTCACCCATGCATAGACCACTAGCCAAAAAATACAGAAAATCTGCATGGACACTACACCAGTCTGGTCACAAGGGGAAAACCATCACCACATTATTTCCATCTCTTTGAAGGAGGCTCGCGGTGCTGTGTTTAAGCAAAGGCAGGGAGGAGGCCCTTTTACTGAGCAACACGTGATGGAAACCGCTGGGTGGGGAAGAGGAATTTTGTGGTGCTAGCTAACTGCCAGCAAGTCACATAACTCCAATTATCTTTTAGTCTTTCTGTGAAAATACAGAAGAAAAATGCATCTAGATGTTTATTAAGTAACAGGGTTAAAATAAACAAGTTCTGTCTTGCAGCATAAGAGTTCATAAACAAACGTAAAAATTTGAAAATGAAAATATGTAATAAAAATTAAAAACAACTTCATGAAGTTATTTCAGAAGAAATAACATCTTTGGTAAGAAGAAATACTAAAAGGAAGGGCAGAAAATTACTGACTGAACAGTATATAAAAAAATAAGTCAGATTTTGAATGTTTGAGGATAGCCGTTTCAGAATTCTAAGAGGACAAGAGGAATCCACCAAAGGGAAATGTAATATACTTGTATTTGTAATTTATAGACTTGTAACTCTCAAAACTGAATCATTTAAAAAAAACCAGCAGCTGAAATTGAGTCCTCCACATTTCAAGTATTTGTCTTCTCACTCTTGAATTGTCTTCAAGAGTTAAGGTCAAGCAAACAACCTGAGAAACCACTGTCTGCCAGGATTTGTGACAAGAATCTTTTGTGATCTACTTCAGGTATTACAACAGTGTCAGGAACAAAAGGCCTGTAGGCAGTTCTCACATTGCTCTGTCAGTTCTTGAAAGTTGTCAGCAATGCAAAGACACAATAACAAGAACAATAATAAATCTCAGGTGAAGTACCTGTCAACATTAAGGGTACACTTATAAAGAGTTATGCTTTCTTCAGATTCATAAAAAGACTTCTCAGTGAGTATCTGCTATTTATTAACATTCTCTTAATCACTGCCTTTGTCAGACATTCCAATCTGAAATCCTTAAAAATGTCTCTGGTATTTCTGAGTTACGTTAACTGCCTGTTATTTTTCCCCTTTGCTGCTTCTTCATGAGCTCCTTCATTTAGATCAGTACACAAACAAGATATCTGAAGACAGATTTTTAGCATTATCCTAGAGCATAACACACAAAGGCAAAAGGTCAACTCACAATCACACGAAAGATAAGTGTAAAGTAATAAACATAAGAATAACTTGAAATAGTTTACTTTGTGTCATTATGTCCTCTAATTTTGTGTTTGACATTATTGATATTGCAGCAAACAGTGATTTAAGTAGCTGCTTAAACATAGACTGTACAAATATATATGAGCATAGGATAATGGAAAGAATGGCATATTTAAACACTCCTGAATAACTTTCTGAATAAGCAGCTAAAAAAAACACCACAAAAACAGGTAGGTTGCATGAGAGGAGCACCAAATGAAGCCTGGTGAGTACAAAGGTTTTTAGGTCTGTTAACAGCTTACAACTTAATCTAACAAGAATAGACTTCCATTAAAAATAATTCCTCAGCTTGCTTTCCTTCAAAAAAGTGTCTAAGTACTTTTCATGACTCAGCTTAATTTTCATAACAAAATGCATTATCATTTCCTTTGATGCTGCATAATATTTTTCAGTTCTGTTAAGTGGTACATAGTTAATCTTTCCCTTCCCCTCTACCCCTGATACCATAAATTGTTTTAAAGTTTAGAAGTTATAGGAAGCTGTTGAATTTTTAGATGACAGAAGGGGTCTGAATGTTACTTACTGCTTAAATTCCAAGTGCTGAAGTTTTGAGCCTTCCACATTCGGTCATTTTAATATCTGGAAACAATCAATATACACTTAAGTCTGCATCAATACTCACTCCTCTAACCTTTCAATGCACTCAAAGGAACTACAGTTCTCAGAATTATGAATCTACTCAAAAAACTTCAAGTGGAAATGCTGTCTGATCATCTTAGCTCATTTTAAGTTTTAAAAATAAAACATTAAAAGTAATATGGGATGCAGCAGCACTTCAAAAAGCTTTTCCACTTGAATGCACATATGTCAATGGGGCCCAATGGAATTCATCCCAGGGTACTTAGAGCTGGCTGGTGTCATCAGAAGACCTCTCTCAATGATTTTTAAATGGTCCTGGGAATCTGGAGTGGTCCTGTTGACTGGAAATTAGTAAACATTGTCCCAGTTTCCATGAAAAAAAGAGGATCCTGGTAATTACAGTCCTGTCAGCCTCACTTCAGTTCCTGAGGAAATTATGGAGAAGATTATTTGGGGAATCATAGAAATTATAGGAAAATAGGAATTATTGAAAAAATAGGAATAGGAAAAAACAACTGTAAAACAATGCAACTGTTGGTCACGGCCAACACACATTCATGAAGGTAAAGTCCAGCTTGTCCGACTTTATTTCCTATTACAACAACATTCACCATCTAGTTGATCAAGAAAAGCCAGATGAGGTTTTTTCATTACTATCTTTTCAAAAAAGCTTTCAGTACTGTATCTCTCAGAATCCTTCAGGACAAAGTGTCCAGCATAGAGATAGACAAGAGCATCCAAAGGACTACAAAGACAGAGGAGGGTCTACAGGGAAGACCAGGGAAGAGCAGCTGAGGTCCTTTTGTTGGTTCATCCTAGAAGAGACTGAGAGAAGGACTCATGACTCTGAGCAGAGAAGCACGCGCTAATCTCTTGTTTCTGGTGACAGCAACAGGATCTGAGGGAATAGTATACAGCAGCACCAGAGTAGGTCAGGCCACATACCAGGAAGAAATTCCTCACCAGAGGGTGACATGCATGGAACAAGCTCCCAGGGCAGTGGTCAAGGCCCCAAGCCGCCAGAGAAGAATTTGGATAACGCCCTCGGACAAGAGGGTTTGGATTTGTGTGGTCCAGACTGGAGCCAAGAGCTGGACTTGATGATCCTTATTAGTTCCTTCCAGCTCAGGATATTCTATGATTTTCACTTCATAGAATGGTTTGGATTGGACGGGACCTTGACGATCATCTAGTTCCAACCCCCTGTTATAGGCAGGGACACCTCCCTCTAGACCAGGTTGCTCAAAGCCCTATCCAAGCCTGGCCTCGAAAGCTTCCAGGGAGAGGGCATTGACAACCTTGCTGGGCAACCAGTTCCAGTGTCTCACCGCCCTTACAGTAAAGAATTTCTTCCCAATATCTAGTCTAAATCTACCCTTTTCCAGTTTAAAACCATTTCCTCTCATCCTGTCACTACCTGCCCTTTTTAAAAGTCCCTCCCCAGCTTTTCTGTAGGTCCCCTGTCAGGTACTAGAAAGGCCGCTATAAGATCCCCCCCAGAGTCTTCTCTTCTTCAGGCCGAACAGCCCCAGCTCTCTCAGCCTGTCCTCATAAGGGAGGTGCTCCAGCCCTCTGATCATCTTTGTGATTATCTCCTCTGGACCTGCTTCAATAAATCCATGTCCTTCTTGTGCTAGGGGCCCCAGAACTGGACATAGTACTCCATGGGGGGTCTCACGAGAGCAAAGTAGAGGGGCAGAATCACCTCCCATGACCTGCTGGTCATGCTTCTCTTGATGTAACCCAGGATATGGTTGATCTTCTGGGCTGCAAGCACACACTGACAGCTCATGTTGAACCTTTCATCAACCAACACTCCCAAATCCTTCTGCTCAGGGCCGTTCTCAAGTCATTCTTGGCCCAGCCTGTATCCATGCTTGGGATTGCCCCAAACCACATACAGGACCTTGCACTTGGCCTTGGCCAACTTCATGAGGTTGGCATGGGCCCACCTCTCAAGCCTGTCCAGGTCCCTCTGGATAGCATCCCTGCCCTCTATACATCAACTGCACCACTCAGTTTGGTGTCATCTGCAAATTTGACAAAGGTGCACTCGATCCCACTGTTCATGTCACCTATGAAGATGTTAAATAACACCAGTCCCAGCTCTGATTCCTGAGGAACGCCACTCATCACCAGTCTCCACTTGGACATTGAGCCACTGTCTGCAACCCTGAGTGCACCTATCCAGCTGATTCCTTACCCAGCAAGTGGTCCATCCATCAAATCCATTTTTATCCAATTTGGCAACCAGGATGTGCAAAGCATTTGGTGCTGTCCTGCATTACAAGTCCAAGTAGATGACCATCAGTCACTCTTCCTTTACCCAGTGAGGCTGTAAATCCATCATAAAATGCCATTGAGGTTGTCAGGCATGACTTGCCCTTGGGGTTACCACCAACAACCTCATCTTCATTTTCTACACACCTCAGTAGGGCCTTCAGTAAAGTCTGCTCCATGATCTTGCCAGCTACAGAGGTGAGACTGACTAGCCTGCAGCTCCCTGGATATTCCCCCCCCCCCCCCCCCCACTTTGTGAAAATGGGGGTAATGTTTCTCCTTTTCCAAACAGTGGGAACTTCACCAGAGTGCCATAACCTTTCAAATATGATGGATAGCAGCTTGACAACTTCATCCACTAGTTCCCTCAGAACCCATCAATGGATCTCAACAGATCCCATGACTTAAATCACTTTACTAAGGCTGTGTAAACTGAAGAGGTACAGGAAGCATGAAGTGAAATTTTCTTATACCTGAAAAAGACAGCAGGCTAGAAGGAAGCTCAGTATTTTTTCCTACAGCTTGAGAAGATTATAGCAGACTTAAAAAGAATGCCTGATGATGTGCCTCTAGTCCCAGTTACAATCTTTTACACAGCCTTCACAGGCTGCCTACACCTTCAACTCCTGACGTGTTCTTCAGCAATTCCCCCCACCACTACCCCACTTAAATCTTTGGAAACTCATTCAAAGATGATTTCTTGTGCTATGCTTTCTAGATCACAAGGAACAACGGATCAACATCTTTTCACAGTCCATGTGTTTAGAAAATTACATTGCCAGCTGATAGTTTTCATTTCCAGTTCCTTCATTTTCCCCCCCATCACTTTTCCCAAACACAACATTCTTGTAGGCACTATACTCCCTACAATCTTTCCTTAGCTTTTCCTTCTCTTCCACATTTTCAAAGTTCAATTTACCCAAAATGGTTAGCTAGCTAAGTGGTCCTTCATGAGCTCCACAGGCAAGCTTAGAGCTGGTGCATTTTATAAAAGGTAACTCCAAACACTAAAGGTTAAAAATTTAACAAGAACACTGTTCTGCCTGCATCCCTCTATAATTCCACATCCCATCCTCACCTAAATCTCCTCTCTGCCTACTAATTACTTTATCTCTAATTTTTTTAATTGTTATTAGTAATTTCTTTTTTACTTATTCTTCAATGCTATTAATTATCTACTTGTAAACAATAATTTTACATCTGGTGCTGTCCTCAAAAATGCCTGCATCCCCCTTTATACCGGATCTTCAGTGTTTTTCTGTTACAGCATCAAGATATTAGCAAAAATACTAGAATAAGAGAATCGGGCCCAAGACGTATTCTTATGATCCATCTCAATTATGCAGTGAATAACTGGTAACATTGGATATCTTTTAAATGGGTCATTTCCTTGGTAATAAGTAACTGTTTTGTGGTCATTTCACCTAGAGTGGATTTTTCTTCCGAAAGCGTCATAAGAGATGGTGTCAAATGCCTACAGATGCAACATTTGTTTGATTCCCTTTTTCTGGCACTCCAGTTAGCAGTACAGCATTTAAGTTCTTAGTAATACCGGTCAAGTGTTTAATTAAGCCTGCCCTCAATATACATTCAAACCTATTTTTTTTTTAAACAACTTTCTTCTGGCCAATATCATGTTAGGCCCTCTTTAACATCTGTCTTAGTTTCAGCTGTTTTCTTCAGAGCGTCTGGTATGATGCCATGTTTTGGTTCTAGGAGAAAAACAACACTGAGTATACACCAGTGTTTATAGTTGCTGTTAAGTAGTGCTGTAGAGAACCAAGGCCATCCTCAGTGAGGGATCAAAGGAGTTGGGAGGGAACAGAACTAGGACAGCTGACTTAAACTGGCTAAAGGGATGTTCCATATCATAGGACATTGCTCAGGAGTTCTCGAGGAGGTGGGAGCTCATCTCTCTCTCTTCCACTGCTTGGAGAGTTAGCTGAGCTTTGGTCAACAGCTAGTGAGCTACTGCTTATACGTCATTATGTTATATGCATTCATATATATACACTCATAACTATTATCCTCTTCCTGTTCTCTATAGTAGTAAGTAGTTTTATCTCCACCCACGAGTTGTTCTCCTCCCCTGCCCCCGATTCTCTCCTGCTTCCCACTGTTAAACCACAACTTTCTACAAAGAAAAGCAGAATTGATTCCCACACATGCCATCCAATTCCCTGGGTAGTTTCCTTCTAATATACTCTCTATGTCAAATTGCAGTAAATCATATGTTACTTCAGAGAATTTCTTAAATAGTCAAGATGCATTTTCCATCAGGCCTACCCAAGTCAAATTCATTTAAATTATGGAAGTGTTTTCTAGCAAGTTCCTTTCTTCGTCAAGTATGCACTACTATTTTGAAATTACAGAAGGATTTGACTACAGATAGACTCTCCTGGATATGCTAAGAAAAAAATAAGTGGTATTACATGCTTCAACTTACTCCAAACCCTCTGATATTTTTCTCTCACTTACCTTCTTTATAGGCCGATAAAGATTGTTCTGTTTTTACCAGACAGTGCTCCCAATTACTACCTCCACTCATTTTATTGAG
Source organism: Numida meleagris (assembly GCF_002078875.1). NCBI lineage: Eukaryota > Metazoa > Chordata > Aves > Galliformes > Numididae > Numida > Numida meleagris. Next base: position 3,410,698 of record NC_034419.1, on the reverse strand, counting down.
AGAATGGTTTTATGAAGATGATAAACACCTTGTAGAGAACCAAAACTGAGGAACTTGATTTCAAAGCAAATCACTGTTTAACTCAAAATAATACACTACCAATGACATGTTTCAATACGTTAACTTTGCCTTGTGGCAAACATTAATAAACTTGCACTTATTTACATTATTTTGACCATAAGAAACTAAAGTTTCTTCTTTCAGTGAGCTAACACAAACACAAGATTTCTTTTGTTAGGAATATTGTCCTGCAGTAACTCACAATTGGGCTCCACTACAAAAGGTCCCAGCAATCTGTGACTAACACACAATTAAGTTTTTTTAGATGAATCATCAATCTTTAAAACAAAGACATAGCTTGATTTAACCCTGAAATTTATCACTGGCCAGCACCAGAGAATTTACCCTGACTTTGCCACAAGCAGAGAAAATAGGGGCTCAGGTACTCAATAAAGTTAGTGCTGTCAGCTCAGGAAGGTTAGCAGTTCTTTAGACTGACAGGTCAGAACTATTCACTTGCTTATATCACTAACGTCTATCAAGAAAAATACTTCTAGAAGTGCAGATAGTATTTACAGACCATTCCAGACCACAGGTCTTATTCTTAACTGAGACAAACTGCCCAACAGACAAATTTCAGGAAAGAGCACTACTGCAATGCAGTTAACTTACATACAAAAGCATTTAGAAGTGGACCTGTCAAGATAGTACAGGTTCAACACCTAAACTCTCCCAGCAATGAGATACAGCTGCAGATATTTAACTAATGTTTAGCACTTTGGACAATTTGTCAAGTCAAAAATCAGAGATATCTGCCTTCTCACCCTAGCCTGCACTCACGCATCTGACTTCCAAATATACAGTTTATAGTCCTCTTTATCATCATACATTAATTAGAAGTCATTTATTAAATACAATGGAATATTTTTTAATTGTAATAGGTTTATTAACTGTCTGATTAGATGCCTTCAATATAAGAAAGGAAGACTGTACTGTCATACTCAGGCATAACTGTTACTAGGTATGAAGCTGGGATCTCAAGGAAAAAATGAGAATTCAAACCACTATTTTAAAGTTATCAGTTAACCTCAAGGCAAATATTTCTATCAGTGGCAGTGCAACATCATTTACTCAATTCATATTAAATACAAACTCACTAAATTCATAGTTACTATCTCAGACAGTAATCTCCACTTAAAAATCAATTTAGGTCAAATAGGTTGGAACTCAGTTCCAGTGTTTAAGTGTACAAAGAGCTCCAGGCTCTTTATAACAAAGTTAAGATACAAGAATCTCCTCAACTTTTGAGATTCCTTAAGACACAGCATTTGTGGTTTATGTCAGGTTTGGGACTCTATCTTTAGAAGTTTTGAATATTCACTAAGGTATTTCTTGCTGGTTCCTTGGATATGGAATTTATGCTAGCTAGACATCAACTATTTCCAGGTTAGATATAGTGAACGTGACATGCCATCACAAATGAAGTGCTTATCACATGCAATTTAAAGAACTGTAACATAAAATACACCTTGAGTGTTTTGTTAAAACGTTAAATCCGCTAGAATGGATTTCAACTTTTGTACAACCATCAGGTACTCACTACATATTAGAAAGCAATGGCCAACTTCAGCAGACTTTTTAAGAGGATGAACTGCAAATTGAGAATTGTAGCATCAGCAATTAATAAATGAAGAAAATCTCTTTCCAAAAATATGATTTATCTGTTAGAGCATTTTAGTCTGCAGATTTCTATGGAGAAAGGAAGTCATTAACAGTGATTTTATGATAAAAATAATTATTTTCCCCCTAATTTAAAAAGACCTTAAAAATATTTTTCTCGAATACAGCACAAACAGTGGATTCATTCGTGGCTTATGCAACTGTAGCAACTCCTAAACAATCTGTAGAAGGAATCAAAAAAGGTGTATCTTCCCAAGTAGATACAGAAACTGGTATGAAGGCAATACCTGACAAGAGTCTGTTAATAAATAAATACATTTGCTCAAGCTTTCTACTGTGGATACCTGCTTTCTCGCCCAATCCCGCACTCATGCAGATTCTTAGGTAAAAGTCACCCAGTACCTAACTGAATACAAGCTGTAACCGTCCAGACAGATGCCTAGAAGAAATCAAGTCATGCAATGTAAGTTGCATTAATAGCTCAGATATTCAAACTTACACCACTAAGCAGAGCAGGGTAAAAATTGACTTCACAGACCACATCCCACTTGACCATAATAGCAGATAAATCAGAGAAAAAGTGGCAATTCAATTATTAACAGATAGAAACTACATTAAGATGAATCTAAAACTAAGTAAATCCACTTTTCTTAGAAAGGAAGCACTTCTCATGAATCGTACTTCTTCACATCCCAGCAAAGCAAAGTGAGTGAAAGCAAACAGTCTTCCACCTGAACAGTAAAGCAAGAGGACAAAGCCACACACCAGACTGAATGCAAAGAATCCGCTACAAATTACACACAAATACAAGTTACACAAAGCCTAGCACTACAATCAAACAACTAATATTTGACACATTACAATAACATTCTATTAACCTGTGAAAAGTGTATTTAAATGCAATAAAGCCCCTCTTAATTGCACTGATAACAAGGAAGACAATTTAAATAAATTTAAGCAAAACACAAAGCCAAAATTTAAACCCTGCAACTCCGCAGCTTTGTCAGAAGGCAAGGAAATATGTCTATGTTCATGACTCTCCTAGCAAAATATTGCTGGCCTTTCACCCTGCAATAGTCAAATACTATCATATGCCAAAAAATTTTCATCAAAACCACAGTCTGCATCTCTAAGCATGTACTAGATGTCACTTGGGCTTACAAAGGGAAATGGGCTCCAGTAAAGCAAGAGGGGAAACGTGAATCTGACAAGACTGTCAAGAAAGGCAAGGAACTTTTCCCCTTTATACACTCCCTAGAAAAAAAGCCACATAAATATGTTCCTTCACACAAGTTTGGAGCCAGACTTAGATGTAGTAGAGGGATACATCGACTGCTAAATTAGTTCTAACTGGGAAAGGACTGCAGGATGCTTTGTGCAAACCACAAGACAAAACACTTTCAAGCACGCAAGAACAGTGCTGTGGCATTCAGAAAGAGAATAAACACAATCCTGCATTTTTGAAAATAAATTTGGCATGACAAATTACTTAACTGCAGTCATTACAGTAATGTTTATGTCACCTTAGGAAAAGGATACATGGCCTTACAGAGGAAAAGCACAAAACACATTAGGAAATTCCAAGTAGGAAGATGTTTACTGGATCAAGCACTGTTTTCCTAAAACATACGCAAGATGAGCAGAATTCTAACTTCCAAGAAAAATAGTTTTAAATGCATGATTCATCAGTCTTGTAAAGGAAAATAAACAGTAACAATAATATTTAGACAAGGCTTTCAATTTTTGATAAGACTTCCCATAGAAATGACTGACTGCATTAACATACCAAATCAATTTCATTGAAGCCACATAAAGTGTAAGGAATAAGAATGCATAGTTATTTAATCACCTTGATTTTATGCTAACTCTGGAAATTAATGTTTTGATAGTAATAACACATTTGAAAATGTTATTGTAGCTTCTTCCTCCAGGTGAGCCTCTCCTGCCTGACCTTTAGATCTGTCAAGAAAGAGAAAGATCTTGAAATATAAGTTAGAAGAATAATATCATTGAGTTGCTGATGTATTAGCCAAGACAGCAATGCCTTAAAATAACAAAGGCTTATGATCTCACATAAAGCATGAAATATTTATAGACACCCCACACCAGAGCATAAGTACATTCACAATCTGTTACACTTTATGGAAACTATGCATCTACTGTCAATCTGCAGATAAAGTTTTGCAGATGTACAGAACAGCTTATCAGTATGGATAGGCTCAAAGACACGTACGTAACTGTAACTTGTGAGACAAACCATATAGAACCTCATGCACTTTAACCCAGTTTCCCACTACTGCTGGCAAGTACACAACTGCGTCTGAGAGCTGCTGATTTAACCCAAAGCAGATCACTAGAGTTGGCCAGTACAGAATGAGAGCACATATTAAAGTTTACCTGTTATCCCGTAATCCTGCTACAGTTGTACTAATAGAAGAAATAACTACCACGCATTAAACAGTCATGATTCCAGCTAGCCTCAATGTTTGCTATTTTCTCCAACACACTGGTTTGGGACAATTCTACCCAAACTCATGATTTTCATTGTTCTTCCTCATGTAGAAGACGCCACACAAATTCATTACAAGAACACAATGATGCCAGTGAATCTCAAGTACGGAGATTTCCCATTACATCTTGTTTGCTCAGGCAAGATCATCCATCTGTAACATTCAACAGTTGCTGAGTTTGTTACGTAACTTAAAATTACCAAACACAAAGTTGGAAAAGTGAAGACAGACTACAGACACTTCCCCCCCGCCCATTTTCTGAAGATCATTTGTTAGTGACAAAAAGAAGAGGCAGTACTAAAGGAATCTTACTGAAATAGAATGACAAAAATTGAAGAAAGTTAACAAACATTTTTCACAAACTGAAAGAAAGAAACCTCCTCAAGTTATTTTAATGAATCACATTAAAAGAATCTTCGGTGTGGAATCTTGACCACCATCTCAATTTTGATAACTAAAATGGTAGAAAGTTTTCACATGCTGGAATGATCTTTTTTAGAACTGAGCTAAGCACACATCCAGTAAATTAACTCCTACAGCATAATCTAATTGAAAGCATCTTTTTTTCATTATAACTGGAAATATAAGCAACAAGATAGAAATTGTGTCAGTATTTCCCTAGTCAGATGAACCAATCCCTCTACTGTTCACTGAAGAACCACCATCTCTAACCCTGTCACTGCTCATTCTGTCGAAATCCAAGATGCTGGTAGTATTAGCCCAGTACTCTGATGACATCAAGCTTTTTCTAACCTGTGCACAGTAATAGCAACTCAGGCTTCACTGCTGTACTGCAGAAAAACTTCAAAAAACAGTGGAAAACAAAGGTAATAGAAGTGTCAAAAACCTTCATGTTAACATCTATATACGCATTTACTGTCTAACTTCCATCACCCCTGTATTTTAATGCCTATTAGAAGCAGCTCAAATTATAACTTCTGATTTGCACTTCATGTTTATGTAAGGGAAGTATGTAAAATACGTTTCTGGAAAGAGAAAGCTTCCTTTCATATAAAAAACAGTAGGTTCCAGTCCGTCCTAAAAATAATTCTAAATTCTATTAGAAGGTTTAATATTCAACAGAAAGGAATTTAAACCTATTTTATTACCTGGGAAATCTGTAAGATCTTGATGATCTCACCTAATACATTAATGCATGGGAAAGAAATAGTGAAAAAAAGTCACTGGAGGGTGGAACTGTTTTACAATCCTTAAAAAAAAAAAGACCGGTGAAAATAAGAGAAGAATCATATCTGACCTAGTACGCTCCTAAAATGTTGGTTTAGATGCTCTTAATTAACATAGAATGGTTTACACTATCAGCTCTTCAGCAGACAAGGAACTCTCATCAAGAGAATTTCTGCAGACTAGAGGTGGTCAATCAGATCCAACACGAGAAGGACTGAGGAAAACCACAACGCTCACAGAAATGACATTCCTCTATGCTGTTATAAACATTTACTTTTCATTGAATCTGAAACACTCTCAAGCAGAAGATAAGCTGGGTCAAAATAAGGCAATCATCAGATTTCATCGCCTCACTGTTTCAAAACAATAATACCTATGATACGACAAGTTGCATGTGACTGCTTTAAAATTAAAGAATGAAGCTATACTTAAAAAGGGTTTTGTATTCCAAGTACCTCCCTGAAGTATTTCAATAAAACATTATCCACACACATCTATCACACTGGATACTTAAAAAAACACTGTCAACAAGAATACCACAGGTATTGTTATACAGAAACCACACATTTCTGTTTCTTTAACTAAGAGAAGTACATGCCCGCAAACATGTCTGTACAGTCCAGAGAACAATAAGGACAACTATACATCAAGTAGTTTTTCTGAAGTGTCTGGTAAGCTCTAAGGAAACTATTTGAAAACTCAAGTACAGCATAAACACATCTAACTGAAAAAGCAGAGATTACTACACAGTTGAACTTCCTTCTGGCATATGGCAGTGGTACACATGGGCAAACAAATGCAATCTGTTTAAACCAATTGCTCTCAAAAGCTTTCCCATTTGCTTGATGATAATAAGCAGTCATTGTTTCACATACTAAGCAACCTGGAACCTGCTTCCATCACTGCAGTGCTCCTTTCCAGCACAACAGTATATATGCTGTCATCACAGACCAGCAGGAACTGGAAAACAGATCAAGCACAGCGAGCTGAGTTTCTTGTGGTTAACAGCTTGGAGCCCTTGAGAGGGCTCTTGCCACAGTCTCACTATTTATGTTCATATATTTATGGCATTTGTTGCTGGCATTAAACAGAATTGAAGAGTGGCAAAAGACTGAGGTTACTCACTACATTTTACTGATTACAATCTGTTCTTTTGCTGAGACAGTCCCAGAAGTTCTCCATGCTCTAGCACCAAACATTTTACCTGTTTTCTCGCACTTACTCTGACTCAGCACGTCTCAGAGCCAGTGCCTTGTAAACAGGCACAGAAAAGGTTTAGAGAGAATTTTCAGCACTTGTGTTTTGTTCTTCATTTTGAAGAACTAAATCAAGGATATATCCTGACAATTAACCTGGGAGCCTTGATTGCTTTAAACATCCGTCCCATTAAGGAACATTACACACTGTGTTCCCTCACACCTACTATTACATTCATTCAGCTTATGGTTCACTGCTGTCATCTTAATACAACCTACAACACCTTTGCCTCTCACTACAAACACATAACAGAGTATGTAAATACACAAATGGATTAGACTCTTCTCCCACAGTTTGGTTTCTTTGATATTCAAGTGACCAAACACCTATGCAAATGTCCTAAAACTGTCTTGTTTCTATGCTATTTGCACTTCTTTACATTGGTATCCAACAGTTTTGTCTCCTTTCAGTATGAGAAAGATTTCTCAAAACCTTTTCACTGTACTTTTCAGAGTACATTCGACAGCAACCAATGAGTTCTATTGTTCTCTGACTAGAGAGGGTCAAGTCTACTTGCTTATCTCTAAAGACAGTCACAGCTGGAAAACTCTTCTACCATCCCCATCACACTTGGATAAGAAAAATTTAAAAACCTATAACAACCACCTTTATCAGTAGTTAAAAGAAACCAGCATGGGTTATTTGGTCATTGGTTTGTTGGGTTTGGGGGTTGGTTTTCTTTGTGGGGTTTTTCGGGGGGGGGTGATGTTTGTATTTTGGGGCTTCAGGTTTTTTTTTTTCTCCTGTATTGGTAGGGTTTTTTGTTTGGTTTCTGTGTTTAAGTACCACCTCCCCCCCAGAGTGAAATCCTTCTAGATTCAATAGTTTCCTACCAGGCTGATATCTAGTTGATTAAGGTCACAACTCCTTACTCTTACTGGAATCTGCTATTTAATTCTTCACCTTCACTAAGCTCCCAAGAGTTTCAATTCTTTTCTACATCCTCCCACTTTAAAACATCCTCTCTCTTTAAAAGAGAAATAGCTTGCAATTTCAGTCTTCCTTCTTGCAGAGGCAGGACCATCTCAACATACCAAAAAAAATCATTAGAGAAAGAAAGACATTATCTTTTCGTGTAGGAATGCACCCTTTTACTCCTGTTTTAGGAGCTTTATTAGCTACTCAATATTTAAAAAGAAAGGAATATTTTTACGTTAGTGTCCTTACCCTTTCAAAAATTATCAGTCACAGTCTCTCTTCTCCACTTTCAGCATTTCCTGAGCACATGCATTTGTAACCAGTAGGCTTCACAGTCTGGAGCTACAAGTCATTCTGACCTCTTCTGCACCTTTACCTGAAGATCTTCAGCTGCCTTGATGCTGAATGGCACTAAGCAGGTCCGGCTCACTGAATTACTTCCGTAAAGTTCTTAATAAACAGAAGCTATCCTACCTATCTTCACCAAGTCTGAGGATTGCTTAAGGCATTCCCCTCTATCAATTCACTCAGTCACCACAAGGTTTCAGCTCACCTGAAGTCCCCGCCTCTCTCTTCGCAGAGCTGGCATTACACTTCAGCCCTTTTATCTTCAAGGTCAGCACAATCTACACAGGGTCAGTCTTTAAAATGACTCCTGGAGTGCTGCATGCTGGAAGCAGTAGCTGAAATAGTATTCAAAAGTCATGTGCTTCAAGTTCCCAGAGAACACAGCTTGAGGACTTCAGTAGAAGACTATCTTGCTAAAATTATATCAAGTTTAGACTTATAATTACCATAGGCATAATTAAATGGCTGCCTTCATGCCAGATAGCTCCTTAACTACTACAAATCTAACACTATTTTCATTTTACGCTTCCAAGATGCTGAGACCTGTCACACCCAGCTCTGAGCTCAAACAGGTGCTCCTGCAATAGAAATGTTTCATCAGTTCCCATTCCTCACATATTTCAATAAAAACCACAACTTAAAACAGTTAACTGAAGTCTGAAATCCCTTCATATTCCAGGAGGTCAAATTAAAGTCAGTCATTTACACAAATCATACAGAAAGCAGAGAGAGTCAGCTGAATTTTAATTAAAACAAATGGCTGTGTAGGCAGGATGAGCAGAGCCATTCCTCATCACCTGTTTTTCTGAACACAGAAGGCAGTACAGTATGTACCATCCATTAAGACAAAAGAGGAGAAGCAGAAGCACATTCAAAATATTCCCTCAGGACAGACAAAAGCAAGAAAAGACAATGTGTAGTTGTAATCAAACTTCAGAAGATACCCACTAAAGACCACACTACACTACATTCAATTTCCCACTTCATTCAGTGAGAATACATAACCTCTATGTATTGTAAACCACTCTTTACTAAATATCAGAGAGAATCCATGTTACTGGAGCCAGCAGCGTGCCCTGATGGCCAAGAAGGCCAATGGGATCCTGGGGTGCATTAAAAGGAGCGTGGCCAGCAGGTCAAGGGAGGTGATCCTTCCCCCTACTCTGCCCTGGTCAAGCCTCACCTGGAGCACTGTGTCCAGTTCCGGGCTTCCCAGTATAAAAAAAGACAGGGATCTCCTGGAGAGAGTCCAGCAGAGGGCCACAATGATAAAGGACCTGGAACATCTCCCCTATGAGGAAAGGCTGAGTGACCTGTATTTGTATTGCATCCTTTTCACTAAAAGCTGCCATTATATAGCAGTTTTTACACTTTGCCATTTAAAATATAGTGAAGTTCAGCCTTGAGAAAAGACGACTCAGAGGGGATCTGATTAATGTTTATAAACAGTCTTAAGTGTGGGAGTCAAAGAGACATAGCTAGCCTCTTTTCAGCAGTCTGTGGGGACAGGACAAGGGGAAATGGCCATAAGCTTGAGCATAGGAAGCTCTGCACCAATATGCAGGGGAACTTCTTCACAGCGAGGGTGACGGAGCACTGGAGCAGGCTGCCCAGGGAGGTTGTGGATTCTCCTTCTCTGGAGATATTCAAGACCCACCTGGACACCTACCTGTGCAACCTGCTGTAGGGAGCCTGCTTTGCAGGGGCACTGGACTTGTTGATTGCTAGAGGTCCCTTCCAACCCCTACAATTCTGTGATTGTGTGATACTTACATGCATGCATCTACTTAGTTACCAGAATAATACGAAGCCATAACACTACATCATACAAAACTCCCGATTCTGAGATTGAAGATCTTAATTACAGATTCCTCTGCGCTAGGAATAAGAGGAGTCTTTAACAGTCAAAATAATTTGAGTATATTTTAAATGGCAAAGTGTAAAAACTGCTGTATAATGGCAGCTTTTAGTAAAAAAGAATGCAATACAAATACAAGCCGAGATCTATGCAACATCTAGTTAGGATAGATGGCATAACTCAGTTTCTTGCATATCTTCTAAACATCCTGTCCCTAAAACTCAGTGATGAGAAGTCAACCAAAAGTGCTGTAGGGCACAATCTAGAGCCATGTCCCTGCACTACAACTACTGTTGCTCAAGCAGGAACTTTCTAGTAGCTTCATCACAAGCTGCAGGCATGATCCAGAGCACATCCTCTCAGATGAGATGGGAAATGGCAACCTTATTAATAGTCACTATGTTTCGGGGAGCAGCATACTGCCATTTTGGATTTAACACTCCACTTTCACTCTAGTTCATGGAGGACTACCAGCAGCTGTTCTCAATTCTTGTTTCATGCGCAACAAAATTTTGGCTTAATGTGGTCCACTGAAACATAAGCTTAATGACAACAGAATAAAATCAACTGATATCTGTCAAAGCACAAGGGAATCACAGTTATTTTTTTCCTACTGAGTGGAATACACATCTATGCAAGTCTGTATATATGCTGCATACATCTGCAACCTCCCCCACCTAGACTGCGATGCTGGCAGCAGGCTCAAGGTTCCTAACACAAGTAGCAAATACTGCTGCTGCAGAGCTTGCCTCCATTTCAATCACGGAAAGAAGTTTGATTGTCTAGTGGTCAGTAAAAGGTCAACATTACCATATTACAGCAACTAAAGCCACACTTTTATTTCTTGGTAGAGGGGAAAAATGAAAACAACTTAAAAATTGCTTCACTAGTGAATATTTCAGCCATTTAGTATGACAAGTTACATGCAATGCAATTTATATTTTCTTCCATCAAGTGCAAAGGCATACCAGGAAACCTGACTGTATCAAAAAAACAAACAGGTTCTCCTGAGGAAAAATATCCTAAGACATCTATAGAACTACAAAGAAAATGGGGCTTGGTTCTTCCACAAAGAAAGCAATAAAGGCAATCAACCACACTTCTTTCTCTGCAGCACTTCGTCACCTTGACAACTAATTCCCATTTCAGAAAAAGAATTTCTAAAAGATTACTTGACCTCTATTTATAAACACTGACATTCTAATGTCAAATGCCCTCAGCACATCCCTACAAGTGTGGTAGCATGATCACAGTGCACAGTAAAGGAAGTATGAAATCTTTTTAATAGCATTCAGTGTATTTTGATGAATGTTTCAGAAAGAGCTAACATTAAAGAGGTCAGTCAGAAATAAATGGAACATTAAGTAAATATCCCCTTAAAATAATAAGATGGATGAATTTATTAAAAATACATTTCAAAAATAGATTGCTTTTCTGACTACTATACTTGCTTCCACTGGCAAAGGAAATGGGAAAAAAATAATAGATTTGGCACCATCTCTCCAGGGCAAAGATAATTGATCTGTGGGGGAAGGCCTTTATCTAGCACAGAGACAGCATGTGTACAGCAGATGGAGGAAAAAAATTAAAAATCAGATCATTTTGTTGGCAGATCTCCAGAATTGCTTATCAGCTCCTACCACTCTAACTCAAGTCTAGGTAATTTGAAATGCTGGTGAGGTTGTCAATGATGATATTATTACTTTTTTTTTAATAACTAGAATGATGAAGGCTGGAAGAGAGCACAGGAGGGGGAAGGAGAGTTCCCCAGTTGTTTTTACAGTAAGCAACACCTCAGGAGCAATAGTCCATTTATTCCTTCTGAACCAGTTCTTCCTGGCAAGTGAATCTGTTTAAATGAAGGACATTTTAGCGTAACTATATAATATTAGCAAGTAGTACAGTCATTAGCCTGACAACACATGAACTGCAGGTTTATCAAGTAGACAGATTTTGTTGCTGTTTTTGTTCAATTTTTAAAAACAATTTCTCAGCTCATTATCTACTTCACAGAAGACCAACAACAAAAAAATGTCCTTTTCAGCACGAGATATATAAGCAAATTCATTATAGCAAACAACTTATAGTGTGATTAAAAATGCTACAAACACCTCTATGAATGGGTATTTAAGGGACCTAATCTCTAGTTTTACAAATGGCGCCGACATAGAATAAATAACATTTTCATTTCAGTGTAACAAACCAAGTGACTTGATTTTCCTGCCCATACTCTATTGTTTGGTATCGAAGACTGTGTCTGGCAGAAAGAAATGAAGACAGAAGAAGGCATCATCTAAGAATGCTGTATAAAATCATACTGCATTGCTGAAAACAGGCTGCCAGATAAGAGCCTTTAGCATCACACAGCAACTCGGAGGCTTACCAAAGTCACTTTGAAGAAAATGAAAACACTTTGAAAGGAATTGAAGTTTCTCTAGTAGATAGTAGCCCTCCTTCTCTTGAAGAAAACATAACTCAGCTCATTGAAGCCAGTGTACAAAAACAACCTGAAGAGCAGCAATTAGTTTAATATGTCAAAAAAAATAAGAAGCCTACATTTCTACAGGAAGTTATCGGTGTTGCTCTCTTTTCCAATTCACTGCAAAGTTTGCCTACAGAAGAGATGGTGGAGGTGGATTTCATCACAAAAAAAAATCACCATTGTCAGCCACATGGTGTTGATGCTCATTATTTCAAATTAGCAGAAACAAGAAAACTCTCCAGAAAAATCTAGTCCTACTGGTTTGTCAGAAATATGGTGATTAAGACCAACATGGAAAAGAAACAGATTCATGATCTAACTAATGCATACAAATGTTTACTTACGGAAGGTAATGCCTTGATTTTATACACTTTTGAGAATCAGGAATGGGTAAAAGCCATAACAAAAACCTTGAAAGGAAACAACAGGGAGGAAGAGTGTTCCTCAACGTTTAGCTGACATTACAGGCTGAACTCTAGAAGAAACAACAAACAAAATAAGTCATCAGCAATACATTATTGCTCATCCTGAGCATCCAGAAGAATCCCTTTTAATTTACCTTATCTTCACTGACCCTTATTACATACTCTATGATGTATATGCAACTTTCGGGCTGTCTCTCGTTTCTCAGCTTTATTTCATAATCACATGAAAAATACCCTCATTTTTCTCAAAGTGTAGTAGACAGCCTTATAAATGTACTGTTTCCAATGTATTTCAGCAGCAGACCAATAATTCATATTTAACATTGCACCACTAAAATGTTTACATTTATTCCTATAGTACTCTTCTTCCAGTAAACATTTCAGCAAATTAAATCACAACACCTACTTCTTTTTCCTCTTAAGTAATAAGGAAAAATATCCTGCATGAAATATAGTTTTAATCCTAGATCTTGACATTAATAGATTAGTCAATTTGGGCCACAGAGATAATTTATTTCTGACCTACACAAGCATGAGTTCTGAAAAGGCATTTCAATCCATTCTCATACAGTGCCTCCTGTAAGCAGCGCGATTATAATCAAGCAATATGCAATAGCACATACAGTTTTGATTCCCCACTCCATCCTCTTGATACACAAACACGAGGTTTTCCTTCACCTATGTGGTCCTTCCCTCCCCCTCCTACTCAGAGCAGTCTCATAATCCAGGCTTCAGTGCACGATTTACACCACTGCAACACAACTGCAGGGGCACAGCTGCAATGCACTCCAATTTCACGCAGAGCTAAGGCTCAAGAAATTGGCTGAACACACCAGGCATCTGCACTGCTACGCACAGTAAAAGGCTCCAAGTTTAACACACTGCACACTAAACCCAAAGGAATTGCCAAGTGCATACCAGTAATGCAATTAATCTACTAGTTAATCTGCTATTTCGAGAAAAATTCAAAAACTGAACACAGAAGATAAGTGATATATTAACTGCAATCTCCAAATCAGAAAAAAGGATATAATGTGGGTGTCATATTTACATATTCATCAACATTATACCTTCTCAGTCAAAAGCAGTAGTCATTGAAAGAACAACCTTTTACTACTTAAATTATCTTGATTTAGTGGCCATAATAGTAATCATTAAGTGTTTTATGCAATTTTGAAACATACCCTAGGAACAAAGTTCAGCTGAAGTAATCATTCATCTGTTAATAAGCTGAGTAAATATGCCATTCAAACAACTGTGTTAAAATCCCAGTTATTACATTCCCTAAGAACCAGAATGCCAAAAGAAACCAGAAGTTACAGGTTGTATACAGCATTCTAGTTTTCCATAGAAGTTAAAGCTTCCCAGTAAGTTCCCACACACACAAAGCAGAACACAAGAGGCCACAAAACCAAATGTGTTCAGCGCTGGCAGGCAGCATGCCCGCTGCATGAGGGCTGTAGGCAGGGCCCAGGCTGCCCCACAGGCGCTTTGCGGTAAGCCTCATACACCTTGTGGAAAACCCAGCCGCCCTCAGGAGATGAAGCAGAGTGGTTGCTATGAACACAGCAACTAATATGAAACTCCCCCCAGGTAAAAATTCCAAGTTAAACCAAATTCTGTATTTATTATGACTGCCAAAAACAAAAAATGAAGTACTCAAGATTGTAGTTTAATACTTAAGTGCCAAATTAATGAAAATTAATGGCAAAATGCACAGCCATTTTCACAGTAATATAATCATTACCACCACCTTTTATTTTCACCTTCCCACTTACTGCCTCAGGCTTTTCAACAGACATTATACGGCACACCTCAAACAACGTACAGAATTAAATTGCCATTTCGTTTTCTGAAATATGAAGCTTAATTACTAAATGTAGTAATAAGTTTCTCTTCAATATCCGGAAGTAACTGTATGTGGCCTTGGGCTAGCGTCCAGCAAGCATTGCAGCACCATCAAAAACCTCATCTCAGTCTCCACTGCTTTTACTTTGCATAACATCTCATCTTGAGATCACAAGAAGTTTGTCTATTTCAGGAAGAAACTGCAGCAAATAAAGAAATCCCATTCCCACCCCCACTCTCTAATTTTATTTCATTTAAAAGTACAGTTATTGGTTGGGATCATAGAATGACTTAGGTTGGAGAGGATCTGAAAGATCATCTAGTTCCAACCCCCTTCCATGAACAGGGGATCACTCTGAAGTAAGGACCACAAGAATCTTTCATCTTATAACAAGTTCTTTTTTCCTAAAATAAGTTTCCAGTACTTTCAGTCTGGAAAGACAGACTGTTCTGTGGGCTTTGGGCCATTCGTGCATGTATATTTATCCAGTGTGAAGCTTAAGAAACCAGTTTTGGCTACAATTATTAATACCTATTCGCCACAAGATTGTTGAGATTAAAAGTGAATCTAGCAGGTGTTATCAGCAGAAATATTAACTAGCATTTACCAAGACATCATTAATTATTTGTCCAACTTTACAGAAGTCCCCTGCAATCTTCCAGGAAAAGAAGAAGAAAGACATGAACATTAGAAGACTGCTAGGATGAAAACATGAAAAATAAAAATAAGTACAAAATACTCAGACAGTATTTGCCATGCAAAAGGTCAGTTCTACACCTTGCTGAACTGTCTGGCTATTACCCAGCAAAGCATTTCACATTACCTTGTCTCACATAATTAAGTATGTCTTTAGCCACTTTCTCAGCTATGGTTAACATAATCATGAAAGGCACTTTCAGAAAACATGAGCACTACAAGAAAAAATATTTGTATTTGACATAGTACTGAATATCTTTATTCTTTAATATTATTTTCTCCAAAAACAGTTTCAAAAACTGCAAAGCAATGTGCTCCGACAGCAGGTTACAGTTGTGCACAAGGCTCTTTGATTTGGTTTTCCTTCTTTGTTCTCTTTTTTCCCTCCCCCGCAGAATAATCCCTCCTTACGTACAGTTTTTGAAGGGGCACTCAACTCCGATACAAGAATGTAAATCACAACAGTTTTATTCAAACCGTCAGTAGCTTAAAGTACTTACTGCTACAAAGACTCTCACAACGCATGAAATTTCATGGAAAAATAGCATTTTAAGTGTATGCACATGTATGTATATAATATATTCTACATCATATATTTTCATCACCCATCAGAACTGAAGACATCTTGCACATTAGGATGGAGTAGTGTTTCCTACAAGCATCTTTGTTTCCTTGATGGAAATGCTCTGCTTG
Source organism: Numida meleagris (assembly GCF_002078875.1). Taxonomy (NCBI): domain Eukaryota; kingdom Metazoa; phylum Chordata; class Aves; order Galliformes; family Numididae; genus Numida; species Numida meleagris. The sequence continues at coordinate 3,394,794 of NC_034419.1, read as the reverse complement.
TTTTTAATTACCATATTATCCATTATTTTGAGAGCTGACTAAAAGATGGCAGAACACACAGGAAAAAACCAAACCACACCACCACAACCATATTGTACAGTTACACTACTAGCAACAGCTCTCTCACTATTCCACTGTCACTTCTATTCTGCCATATAAACAACACTACAGAATTTCTGGGTCTGCTCTGCAAGAGGTTCTGCTGACCATTACTGAAGCACTGGCTAAGTAATGGTACTGGGTCAGTGGACAAGGTGAAGGTATCATGATTTTAAATCAAAGTACTATAACAACTAGGCAATCTCACTTTTTTTATGAAAAGTCCAAGTAATTTTTTTTAAACAGCCACAAAAAAAACAAACACATCAAGATTTCAGAATGTATCTTTTCTAGAGATGACAGCCATAGTCTGTAGTGCGACTAGCAATGGCACACAGTCAACAATTTGTACTGCAAACCCAGTAGTAATTCAGCTAGCTGAAAGCAGTTCTGGTAGTGCTCTAGTACTTGATTCAGGCTTTTGTCCCCCCCACCTCTTTCTAAGATAACGCTTCAGACACCATTTTGCTTCATAATGAAGACCTGAATCGCAGACAAAGTAAAAGCAGCAAAGCAGAACAAACAGCTTTGATTATCTTTTTCAAATATTGTTATGTTGGCATGAAAGCATTTGGCTCACAAAATGCCTTTTTTATTATTTCAAACATGAATAGGTTCGCAGGAGCAGAGCCACAATGAGTACAATTCAGTACATCTTTCATACAGACATAAATATATTGTCAGAGCAAATGCTGCTTTCTGCATTCAGCAACAGAAAGGTCTACTAGAGACTTCTTACTATAGAGTTTCTACTGTGGGATGTGGATATGCTCAAGTTATTTTGCCAAGAATTCAATTCTAATAAAGTTTCCATGATGCGGTTGTATACATATACATACATATATTAAAACTATTTATAAATGTGTCTGTATCTAACGTATATACAGATTACTTTGATGAAAATTACTTTTGTCAGCATGCACAGTTTCAAAACCAATCCCATCAAAATGTTAGCTTTAGATTTTCTGGCTGAGGTAGATAAGGAAGCGCTCTAAAAACATCCCAGCAAACAATTCAAGCCCTACCCTTCTGTTTATTTATTTTTAAACTGGAACGATTGAAGAGATGAATGCGGAAAGAAGAAAAACAGGCCTAAATTCATAAACAAATTACTAACACTCAAGTTTGTTTTGCATTCTCCTTCCAATATTTTACTCAAGTATGGAAGATTTTCTGTTAAAAAGTATTAATATTTGAAGCCACATATATGGTATCTAAACAAAACTATAGGAAGCTTTTGAGAAGTGCTTCCTCCATTTTCTTTATAAAAGGGATCCGTTTCTATCTATATGCTTTCACCAACTTAATTTTCTACCAGTTTGCTTCATTAGCTTCCTAAAATCATTCTCCTTCGTACTCCATAACAGCTTGATAAGTATTACGCATGCCCTTCATTGCCCATGAAATAGTGTTTTGCTATTCTATTTGAGGAGAATAACCTAGATTATCAAAGATCCAGTCTCCAGACCTCAAAAGTGGAGGAAAACACATTTGGGTTCTCACCACTGATCCAAGGAAAAGTAAAGCTGCTTTGAACAGCTATAAAGTTTATCTGGAAAACTTATGTTTGAGACACTATCTCTTGTCAATGAAACAAAAGAATTAAGAAACATTATTGTGTTAATATTCAAACCTTTCCAACTTTTTTTTTTACATTTAATTAGAGCAAACTGTTATTTCTGATATTTTCAGAAACAAATAGCTAGTTTCTATATGCTGCTTTAACCACTAAGTACACATTGAAATAACTAGAGTAATTGGAACACAATTGTTCACTAACCTGTCACTTGCGTGCTTCTTTGAGATGCTCCCCGAAGCTAGAACGCTGCTTTCCAGAATACAGATAGGATCCCTGACATATCAGCTTTCCACAGGTTCATCTACCACTTCTATAGTTCAGTTCCAACAAGCCAGAGACACAAACACAAGATTCACTAAAAAAAGAGGATTCCAGCTAAAGCATGCATTAACATGAGATGTGCTTCTTCATGTCTCCTTTTATTATTTGTCCATGCACATTTAAGAACAAAGAATTCAGCATTCACATAGCAATTACATTAAGCTTCAGTTGTCATCTTCAAAACACACTACTAAAACCCTGGAATTATACTGTCAATACAACAAGCTCTCTTCTCAGAGAAGGTACATCGATTCTTTTACATGTCACTAGACTGAAAGTGACTTCCCCTACCCTGCTAAAAGAAGAGAATAGAAATAACCTAGAACATTCTTGAAATTTAACTAGAATCTTGCTATTTCATTCAAAGAACACAACTCCACACCCTCTCAGTCCTGACTCCTGTTAATACAGTTTGTTGTAAACAACATGTAATTCGGATCTGAGGGAGTACTCTTCACGCACCCCACCCTCATTTCTGAATCTCTACTATGCTTTAAAAAAGGAGCGTGTGGATTTCAGTATGGGATGTAATGGTCTACCTATGCATCTCACATACATGTTCACTAATCTTCAGTCTACTACATTTATTGTCTTCTCTATTCTCAATGTTCCTAACAATCAGCCTCATGAGGAAAAATGTTTAGCCATAGACCTGACATATTTGCTACGCTCAAAGAATATAGAGGCTTCCAGAAAGCATCTGTAGTACTTTCCACAGGAGATTTTGAAGAAATATTTCTCTACATAAAATATTAAAAGCAGATGACTAAGTCATAAAATTTAAGACATGAGGGCAGAAAGTCAAAAATACTGAGTTATGAAATACAGTAATGATTACAGTGGGTCAGTCAAAAAGTAACTTAGTAATTATCATCTGGGAAGATAACTGAAGACTCTTCAATAACAAAGACAACACTAAAAGGCAAGAATGGACTAGAATGCTTTAAGCAGAAGGAAAAAGCATGCTATGTCAAACAAGGAAAACTAAGAAGATGAAAGCAAACAAATTTTTTTCAAATACCAAACATTTAGCAAATTAAAGGTTCCATTAGCTTGGACTTTCTCCTAAAATGAGTTAAAATACTCAACAACAACGGATAAAGGAGATAATTGAGCTAATCCATTTCAACACAGGAGAACGTCACTTGGTGTTGCACAGATAGATCTGATGATTTCAAGTGACTGTTTCAGGACTGGTACATCCATTAGTGCAAGTCTTACATTTGTATATGATGTTACATTCAGTTGCCTAAGTAACATTTTATTTAGTAGTACCTTACAAACATAACAGGAAGGAAATTCAGTTCAGAATTTAGTTTTGAACTTAACAGACTTAAGACAACATCAAAATCAACAAGGAAAGCAATGACAATGCTTAAATCAGCAGAACCCTCAACAAGAAAGATGATACATCCACTCCGGTGACACAACACCCTGGTGTAAACCAGATGGAAACTTCCTGGCTTGCCATTTGGGATTGTAAGTGATCAAGACACAGTTGACCTTGGTGTTTTCTCTCCATTGACAATACTTCGTGTACAGTTAGTATTCAGCCAAAGTTACACGTACTAGATTTATCCTACCGGAAGAATGCATGTTAAATTAGCTTTTTACCAATACACAAAATATTATAAATATAGCAGTGGAACATAATGGGAAAGATGTAGATTTTTATTTAAATGGCCAGAAATCAAGTATATGCAATATTCCGTAAATTAAATAACACAGAAATAAAGGAATAAAGTAGAAATAAGGCAAAAATCAGTTTCAGCCATTTACAACTCCAAAAATAAGGTATGACCATTATGATGATCCGTGATATTGTGTTAACACATTTTCTTCTAGCATTTTTATCTCCACTCCATTTAAAATGTTTATCAGTATCTCAAAATATATTAATGTATATATCTTCCACATGAAATTCCTCTCTCAACATTCTCAAAAAAACAGATGACCACCCATCCTCTGAAACAAGATCACAACCGCAACAAGCAACAACCGCAAGTACTGCTGTCCCCAGCTGTCTACCTCATCACAAGTATTGTTCACAGAAAATTACAGCACAGATGGTAGCAATCTTACAAAAAACATAATAGTCTTAAAAAATTAAGAAACAAGAAAACACACACCAGCAACACAAAATAAAATGCTACAAAGGTATCTTTTCACCTGTGATTTTTTAATTATGAATAATAGCTCTGGTCTGAAAGTACTGCTTGGTAAATGATTGGTACCTGCTACAGAGCCTCTCAAGTATCACATCTGAGAAAATTTCATGGAGTCAGAGGCATAAATGATGGCTGAAATTCTCTGTTTTTAAACACATGTTGAGTGGAAAAAGAAAAAGCACAGCGACATTATTCTGAAAAAAATGCAGATTAAAAATACAGTGGATAAAATCAAAAACTTCAACGTAAAATGAACATAAGAACTGGAAACTGAAGTAAATTTATATTTGTACCAAGAACAGCCACTACATTTACTGTAATACAGCAAAGAAATGTAATAAGTATTGGTGTTGGTTGCTACTGGAGAAACGTCAGAAGTATTTGTTCATCCACACAGACTTCACTGGTAAAGAAACTACTTCCAATCTTTCTTGGTACAAAAAGTGAAATAATAGACATCACGGTGCAAAGCAGAACACAAGCAACTGAAGAGTAGCAAACGAAGAACAAAGAATAACGCATGTCATTGCATGTTCTACCTATAAAAACGTGCCCCTTTCAAAGAATTGGGAACAACAAAATGCCTATGTTCACATATCTACATTATCTAATATTCAGAAGAGACCACGAGTCTCTTCATTCCCTTCACCAAAGCGTGAAGGTTTCTACCACTTAAGCTAACGAGTCTCACATCAAACTCCTTATATATATCTTCTAATATCATGTTATACAAGGGCTGCCCTTAAAGAAATGCCTCCTGTTTTATTTTGTGTGCCCATGAAGTCAGAGGCAGACGGTGGTGGAATGGCAGTAGAGGCTGAACCTTTCCACCACTATTCCATTACATCTTGCTGCTGTGTGACAGATGACAGCAGAGGGGCAGTCTGATAAAACAGTGCCTGACATGGAAGTGCATGTGAAGCACAGGCACGTAACTCATTTCCTACATGCAGAAAAAATTGCACCACTGACATTGACACTTGCTGAACATTTAGGGAGACCAAACAGTCTGGGAGAGCACAGGGAGGCACTGCGTAGTGGTGCACTCCAACAGTGGTGACAGCAGGTCACCTCTGCTGATGCAGAGGTTGTCAAGTGCAGCATGCAGGCTCTTGTTCATTGCTAGCAAAAAAAAAAAAATGCAGATCTAATAGAGGTGATTATGTTGAAAAAGTGTTTCATAGCTGAGAATTTACTATCAAATAGCGTTATTGTGCTCTTTGTGTCTGTTGTAGTTTCTACAGAAATGAGACATTGCTTTCAGAGTGACCTATGCAGGTACCATAATTTAGAGCATTATAAGGAAGAGATTCTGAGAAATAGCACATTTTTAATTTTCCTCCTGCTCTAGACTGGCTACTTTAATTGTTTCATAACCTTTTGACAGAACAACAGCCTAAGCAAATGACTCCTCACCCCATCATAACAAAACTAATTCTCTACCCTAAGGCAAAAAGAAATTACATTAGAAAACAGATAACTAAAAAAGCAAGCTAAATACTAAAGACAGTAAAACACTATAACACAAGCTAACTACTAGTTTTTCCAAGTGTAATCTATAACACGCATAAACTGAATGTGGCAATCAGAAAAATTGACAAATACATGAAAATTTTACAAATGGAAAAATCTCTTAAAAACCATAAAGTTGCTATAACACTGCTTACAAAGTTTGCACAAAATCCTATCTACTAACATTCAACAAGCTGTGTGTCTTCAAAAGAAAATAGCATATTGTAATCATACTTATTTTCTCCTGGAGAAAAGCTAATGAACAAAGAAGAAAACAAAATCAGCAACAGGACAGAGAAACAAGAACATGAGACTGAAACCAAAGATTTCCATTAACTAGAGTTATTTTTATTACCCTTGTTCTAAATAAAGATAAGAAAATACTATTAAAAACAAGGTGAATTAAAAGTAAGTGAAAAAACTGAGATGTCTATGAATTACAAACCAAGGGTGACAACTTTAAAACTGCAACTCAATCAAATCTCAGAATAACAAAGCAGAAGTAAATCCACACGGGTCTCTCCTGAAGTACTGCCTTCCATTTATTTCACTGGAAACTACAACAGATACTAAGAGCACAATAACACTTTGACAGAGCAAGTCCTCAGCTACAGAATACTAGTTTTCAACTTGGTCATCAACAGCTATGCATTTTCACCAGCGATGAACAAAAGGCTACATGCCATGCTCGCCAAGATCTGCACCATGCCACGTGGAGGAATTCAATGACACCGCTTTGCTTCATGCACACTTTCATGTCAGACACCATTTTGTCAGACTGCCCCTTTGCTGCCATCTCTTGTTTGGCAATAAAATGTAACCAAATTTTGGCAGAAACGTCCACCCACCTTTCCTAACTACCAACATCCACCTCTAATGTCACAAGCCAATATAATTAAATAGGAGGCATTACTTTCAGAGCAGCCCTCATACAATACTTACAGATTTCTGTTTCTAGCAATCTTAGCAAAAATTAAAGAGGCACAAGCAATATTCTGCATTCTTCTAGTGAAATGGTAAAATGCTCCTTTGGAAATCTTATGCATTCTAATGCCAGTTCACAGATCCCGGGGGGTTCTTGAATTTTGTGCTTATATCTTTGGTCATACACAGCTTTGCTAGGCACTGTTTTTCTTCAGACTCTATATGGTTGTTGCACCTCAGACTTTGTATCATTGAAATACAGATATCTACATTCAAACATAGAAAATCTTATTCAAATAGGTACCAAAAGACCTGAACAGTCAAGTTATAGAAGTGCGACTATTAATGCTTTCTTAATTATCTCCTTTTGAGCTTTGTTTACATACAGTAATCACAGTGAATGCCTTTGTCCCAAGGTAACAATTCAAACTTCTCACTCTGCTCCATTTCAAATCCTTTGGCTACCTCAAGTTTGCTCCCCCCTCCCCCCCCATCTCAATGAGAGATATTAGTGTTTTTCTCATTATTACTATGGCATTATTGTGGTCAGAGTCACAGTCCCAGAAACATTGCCAGCCACCACCAGCAAATCTGCTCTTCCTGATAGGTCATGCTCCCATAGGAGGTACAGCAGGACATCACACCCTTGGAAGGTAAAGCACACCTCAGACCCAACACCCTCCCTCTGGTCACAACTTTCTGCACAAGCTTCAAGGAGAGAACAAAGTAGGAATCTCTCCCACTGGCTTTGTGCCACTGAAGCAGCTTCTCCCTTCACACAAGATTTCCCTTCCAATCTCTTGCTTTCAGCCTTAGAGTTTCACTGATGTAAAGGAAACAGCAATTTATATGGATCAACACACTGAAGATTGAAAGACCATGGCGGTGATATTGTAATTGCATCCAAAACAGTGAGGCATTTGTTCCCACAGTTTTCCATGTTAGGGCAATTCTAGCTTTAAGTCCAAGCACAAGAATCGAGGTAAAAAACACGGATATTTATCATACCTTAAAGGGTGGTTGTAGGGGAAATGGGAGTAGCTTTCAGATACCAATACTGTTGGATTCACTTTAAAAGATGCAAAAATTAGTTTGATAAAGCAAATAAAAATTACAATGTCAAAAACTACAATTATTCCTACACATACAGAGTTGAAAAATATTTCTGCTGACCACCTAGCAAAATTAAAACCTATTGTTTTATTTCCTCTGGGTATAAAGAGAATTTCTAAGAGATTTCCCTCCTTCTAATTTTAACAGGTTTCTTTTAGTAATAAAATAAAAAAAACAAGACAGAGTGCTATTGCTTCCTCAGAGATTCCTACCCCTGAGAACTGACTATGCACCTGCCACAGAAGGATTGACAAATTATGCAAGTAGAAAGCAATTAATATGATCAAACAAACTAAGCAGCATACAGGCTAGGAAACCAACAAGAAAAATGCTCTGCTAGCAAACATTACAAACCCCAAACATCTCATTGGTGCATGACAGCGATATCCAAATTGTGGACTGCAGAGAACTTGTGGTTCTTGCCTTTAAACTTTTCTTACCAAGTTTTGACACATGAACAAGCAGCTGCAGGCTGGGCACCACCTGCCTCCCAGGTACTGCTGGTACTTCCTGCAGCCCCAGGAACGGGCTCCCCATGCTGCCAAGCATCCCAGCAGCTCTCCCCACCCTGCTGGTGGATGTGGCTAGGAGAGCCAGCAGTTTCAGCTGCAGGGCTGCATACCACACTGCAGGGAGCACAGGGAGAGGAGTGAATCCTTTTGCTCTTCCCCTTACCCTACTTGAGATTGAGCAAGACAGCAAGGGGGGGAAAAAGGATAAAAGCTGCTTTGCTGGTTCCTGTGTAAACACAGGCTAAACAAGCACAGGCACTGGTCTGATTGCTCAGGACTGGCTGGTTTCCCATCTCCAGGACTTATGGCTGTAAATCAGAAACTCCCAGCCACATGGGTGCTCCTTCACCCTCTTGCAACAAATTCTTGGAGATGTTGTCAGGAAGGAGCCAAGGATCTCATTATATTAATCATACTTCTTCCACACACCAAACCTTCACAAAGATGCATCTGCAGGGGGAACCACCAGCAGCTTCCAAACCCATTTCTCCTGCAGAGCAACAAAATGTAAATAATGCCTTCCTCAAGTAATAGCTATTATGTACTGACCTTGCTAGGATATGAAGCTCAGCCTTCATGCCAAACAAATAATGTATCGGTGCCCAGCACAAGACACCACCAGGAACTGCAATCAATCTCAGGAGCCGTTTTCAAACTTGCCAAAGGGCATTCTGAGAACTGAACGCCCTGGGCTCGCATGCTATCCATGCTCGGGTGCCCAGCTTGGAGGATTAGGGAAAGAGAGTAAAGATTTTTTATTTGATAGGTGCATAAGGAATAAAGCTCCAGGTTTGGCAGCAGGAGGCTGTGGGCAGAGCGTTCCATTCCAGTCACAGCAATTCTAGAGGACTCTAGAACATTCTGGAACCGCTGCCAGAACAGCCAATCAGGGCAGCGTGCTGTACCCATCAGCCAATCAGAGCAGCTCATACTGCCTCCACAGAAGCACAGCCAGAAAATGGCGGGAAGCTGTGAGAGAATGGAAGCACAGTGCTGAGCACCCCGCAGGGTGCCACCAGAGCACAGGAAGCACACGAGAGGGAAGGAGCAGTAGAAAGACACTGCTGTGCACACACCCCTGCACCAAAGGGACTGAGTGCACCCTGCAGCCATAGCAGGGAGAGACGAAAGTGTCTGCAATGGAGTTGAGCGTGGGGAAGGGGAGCAGCGGTGCTTCCCTCAGATGTTTCAGCACTTGTCATTTTGGTCATCCAATACCTGAACCAGGAATCGAACACTAGGTGGGACCAACCCACCACAGCAGAGCGGGTCAAGCACTACACCATCACTTCACTCACCCCATTCGTAGCAGTCCACACAGCCTCAATCATTAACAGCATAGAGTTGTTGTTACGTGTGCTACCTTGGAAAGCATTAAGGACACAAACCCCGGTCCTTCCTGGTTTCTTACAGTGACAAGCTACAGCTATAGATTTTGGCTGCCTGCTACAGATCTCAAGATGTGTTGTATGGCCACTTGTAACCAAAGGGGCTGGGCCCCTATACAACAGTAACTTATTCCAGCCCCACATCCCAATTCACTCCACCACACAGGTCACAACTTCTGTCAGCAGAAGGAAGAGCCGAGGACCAGCATCTCTGCCACAGCAAATGAGCTACGAAGGGCTAACTCCACTCCTGAGCCCTGTACACAGCCCCAAATGTAGGATGCATCTGGAACTTGCACAGCTTTGTTTTGCTTTTTATTTTGGTTACAGAAATGACAACTTGTTTAGATAGCATGAACTTCATCTCAAACTACTTTAGGTACTTCTGTACTGTTTTGGAACTTTTTCCAAATGCATATACCACTTACTTTCTTTTCCCAGCATGCTTCAAAGCTTGTTTATTTTAATCCATAGCAATGAATCTGACTTAGAGGATCTAGAAACTTTACTTTGAATTCAGTATCTTCAGCTAAAAACTTCAAGGAAACTATTATTGGAGTTATCAAATATATCTAGAACTGTTTCCCATACTATTGAAGGCCAACAAAAAAAAAATGCAGCTAAGACCTTCTCTCACAGGGATCACAGCGCTCATAAATAACATTGCTGTAACTACTGTTTTCCAAGTTTATTTTTTAACATTTGTGTTTGATAACTTACCAGACTACTCAGCATTCTAGATCGCATTCTCTTTTTTGATGCAGAAATCAGTGTATTCAGAGCGCAAGATTTCATTCTCCCTGAAGTCAGCAGGGACAGAAAGACATCCCATACTGGAAGCTTTTACCTACAGACTAACAGATTGTAAGCATAAATCACTTCTGAGCAAGTCCAGGAAGTTTCTTTTCTCCAGTATCTTGCTGGAAACAAGAATCTATTCTTTTAACTGAAAGGATATCAAAGATAAACTGCATGAAGCATATCTCCCTGAGACCATATTTTACCTCTTTAACCTCAACCACATTTGACCACAGCCAGTTTAGCAGTGTTTCCAGCCATAAATACAAGGGCCACAATTCAGCTTTTTTGCTTTCCAAGGAATAGAAGTTGGGAATTTATATACAGTATGCATCTACCCTTGTATTTTAAATTCAAGTATTTGCATATGTCTTCACTAATGACTTCGCAAGTTCTTTGGTTTTTTTTTCCAAAAAAAATCTCTTTCAGAACAAAATCAAAACTGAAGTTCCACACTGCATCATTCTAACCACTGTTAGAGGGCTAAGACTTAGTTAAAAGCCAGTGAGTGAGTGGAAGCAAGGGTGAGGGGAACTAGCTGAATTAATCTCTCATTTCAGTTTTACTAAGGCATCTATGAAAACTACTCAAAGTATTAAAAGAATCAGCCTGCAGAAATAATAATCTTGTTTTATTTATAGTTGAGGGTCATGGGAAATCTGTCCTGATACATATATATAAAAATACAGCTTCCCAGATTAGTTTTGGTAAGAGAATTCAAAGAATGAACAGTTATGGGAAAGTTTAAGTTCTCATCAAATACACCTGAGTATCCATGTTCAAAATGGTTTATACTTAGTCACTCATTAAGCAGCAAGTACTACAGTGTAGCTGCAGCAAGTTTTTGTGAGTAAACTCAAATTTTTTAGAGTTTACTAGAAGTATGTACATCTGTTGTTTTTACACAATATGCAGTTTGTGATTTGTTAATTACAGCAATAATTACAATGTTATTGAATAATTAAACTCAAGAAAAATAATCCATAAAATTACTCACTTTATTAAATGCACTAATAAATGCAATCACTAACCTTTTGAGGAAAGGCCATATGTATATGTGCAAGTCCGCTGCACAAGCTATTGGAATAGTATCCAACACTTCTTTTCTCTTGCAGGGGAAAAAAATGATATGCCTAGTCATTCATCCTGCTGCTACGCTTGTGTAAGTGAACTAGTTCTGCCCCTATAGTATACTAACTGAAAATATAAGATACAGGTTAAGACATTTCTTTCTGAACAGCCATAATAGTTCCCGACTTCACAAATTTTTTTTTTTTTTTTTTTTTTTTACACAGAAATGCTAAAAGATTTGAGTCATCCATGCCTCAGCATTTGATTACTCTCACAGAAATAGCACCTCAATAAGTAGCATCATATTCATTCTTTGTTTTCCTCTGATAGATGCATGTTTTTGTTTTTATTATTTCAGGAAAATCAGAGAGGTTGAATCTTAACAGTAAATGCATACAGCAGCATATTCTCTAAAGCATTCATGCTACAGGTTTGCTATTTCTTGAGGCAGCTTTCAGCTAGTCCCCATACAACGTGGCATACTGAGACCAAAGCCTTGAACCAAGATTTTCATTGACAGTAACAGTGTCAACAGAAGCATGCGTTCTAGCAGGCCCTCATGTACCAGAAAACATGGGTGAGGAAAGGACACGTTTATAATTCACTGAAGCAGAAGTTTTATGTTCTCTGCAGCACATTCAATAACCCACTCCATGCTTGCTGCTCCCTGCAGGAACTGAACAGACCTGAAGTGACAACGCCAAACTGTACAAGACATGCTCTGTATTATGCTAAACAGAACTGCAGTGCCCACCTGCACTGAGGTGCCTCAGGAAGGAATCCCTTTGTGCTGGCTGCTGTAAGACTTTTCAGAAATACTGCAGCTACATTCACCAACGCTGCAGGTAGATTAAGTGCTGGTGTCAGGTGCTTGCCAGCTGGAATGCTGCACCTAGGGTCCCAGCTGCTCAGCATCTCTTCCATCACACTCTTAAAGACCTTGGCCTGGCCACTAATAAAGCCAGTGATTTATTTCTTCAGTAAAGTATGTTCATTAACCATTAGGAGAAGCTAAGGCAGCACTTCATCTTAGAGAAGCACAGAAATCTGTGCATTGAGACATGTCCTCTCACATATGCATACATACACAGCAGTAACTCTGAACATCTTATTTCCCTTATTAAGTTTTGTGTTATCTCATTTTTGTTCCTATCTTTCATCCTTCTGTCTTAATCAAGAAGGCAGCTTTGTGTTCATTTGACTGTTATTTCCTCACAATTATGTACATGCTATTTAACTGTTGATTTTCAAATACAAATATATTACTTATATACTTAATTCAACAATGATAATTTGGACCTATAATGGAACTAAGGAACATCCCAATTGGAAAGGAGTCATAAGGATCATCAAGTCCAACTCCTGACTCCACAAAAGACAGTCCAAAAAAAAAACACAAACTGTGTGTCTAAGAGCAGTTGTCCAGACAATTCTTGAACTCCACTGCTGTGACCACTTTCCTGGGGAGCCTGTTCCAGCACCTGAGTACCCTCTCAGTGAAGAGCCCTTTCCTAATATCCAGCCTGAACCTCCCCATCACAGCTTCATGCTGCTCCCTTGGGTCACCAGAGAGAAAAGATCAGTGCCTGCCTCCCTGCTCCACCACATGTGGAAGCTGTAAGCCACAATGAGGTCTCCCCTCAGTCTCTTCTCCTCTACAAAGACCACAAAGAGACTTAAGCAATTCATCATGAGTCTTCCCCTCTAGACCCTTCTCCACCTTTGTTGCTCTCCTTTGGACACTGATAGCTTTATGCCCTTTTTGTACTGTAGCATACACAGCACTCAAGGTGAGGTTGCATCAGTGTAGTGTAGAGCAGGACAATCACTTCCCTTGACCAGATGGCAATGCCGTGCTTGATGTACCCCAGGATATGGTTAGCCTTCCCAGCTGCCTGGACACACTGCTCATCCATGTTCAACTTGCTGTCAACCAAGACCCCTAGATTCCTTTCAGCAGAGCTGCTCACTAACATTTCATCCCCTAGTCTGTATGTTTAGCCAGGGTGGCCCCTTCCCAGGTGCAGAATCCAGCACTCATTAAATTTCATGCAGCTGATTGCACAGCACACTGATTTTTCTAGATCTCTCTGCAAGGCCTGACCACCCTTTACAAACAAACAGCTCTTCTATCCTTTGGAAAAGAGTTGCATAACGATACCATTTCCATTTCTATTTGTCTTCAACTGCAAGCACTATTACTTCAGCTCGCCTGGAGTCAGCCAAATTCCTGGTGTTTGGTTTTTAAGATAACAGTTCTATTTACTCACTTCAGGAGAAACATCCGCAACATTCAATTATTCTAAGCACACAGGGCAGAAGTGCTCATGTACTTGGTTGCTTAGATAGCCAGGCTGAAACATACCAGAGGTCATCTTAGTTTCTGACATGATGTCAGTTTCAAGGAGACTGATGTCAACCCTCAACATCAACATTAATCAGTTGCTCTTCTTCACAGGTTTAGGACGTTCATATAGACTGCTTCACCTCAAGGATACCTAATTGGTCTTATAGACAAGGGAGCTGGAGTGTTAGTTCATTTGCTCTTCATCACTCCTATGATCCAGTAACCTGAATTCCTAATTTCAGTTACCATGTTTCCCAAACTTAATGATTTCTGTCCTTAACATTGCCCAAGTGCTATATAAAGCAAGGACCTTTTTTAGCTTGCATAGCAGAGTGATAGTTTTACAGACTTATGTAGTTTTGACTGGACAACAGTTAATTTTCTTCCGAGGGTACCTTTCTCCTCCTCTAATTCTCAAAATAACCTCACCTGCAGTCTGGAATTCCCTTTGCCAGCTAATTTCACTACTAGCACTGATACACATGGGGGCAAAAGTACCAACGGGACAATTAATTGAGCAACTTACTGCTCTTCTGCCTCTTGCACTACAGCAGACCATTTGGAGATCAAGTATTTACTATTGTCAGCAAAAACCCTCCTGCTGATACATAGAGAACTTCCTCAGCTATTCTAATTGACCTCAAATTAACTACAAAAGTAGCTACATTATAAAGCAAAACAAACAAATAATTACAATGAATGCAAGGCACTTGACCTAACCAGCTTCTTAGGCAAACAAAAACCTAGTGAATAAATTCTGGCTGACTCCCACCAGCCCAACATTCCCTCCTCAGAGAAGGAAGATAGGATGTTTGGGCTGCGTGATGCTTCAGAACCTCCCATACCCATACAGAAGGGACAGGAGCCTGCAGCTACCTTGTTTAGAGCCAGCACTTGGCCCTGCAAGTAACTGCAAAATCAGGACTGAAACAAACTTCCCCCAGCTGACAGAGCTCAGAAGCAGGCCTGTTTAATGCATAGACCAGTTCAGTACTATTTTTCTGCTCACAAAGAAACAAAATTGCTTCCGACAAGTTCTTGGTGATACCAGGCAACATATTTGCAGGTGGGCCAATAGTCATACCCAGAAAGAAGAACAGAACTCACCCAAGTGGTGAAGAGGATCTCTGGCAACGCAGCACTCCATCTCCAGAACAGCCTAGGTCCCCAAGATACTCTCCCTTCAATGGCTGGCCCTTATATTAGCCCGCCCTGAGTCCACCCCTTCTGGTCACCTGTGGAGCACAGGTGCAAACAATCTGCCTGTGCTCCCTGGGCCAGCAGCACCCCTTCACCAGGTGCTCAATCACCAGTTCAAGCCATGACCCAACAGTTCCTCTACAAGCATGTATTCCTGGTCTTATTTACTGGTACATGTGAACCCATTTCAGCTGTACAGATGCTTAACTTCGCTGTGCACTCTTAAGACTGAAGTCTAAAACACTATAGTGTCAGTGGTGCTTCTTTTCCCTCCTTCTTCCCTCCCACAAATGCTGTTGTTATCTCACATTATGCATGCCACAGTGTAACACAGTGCATGTATTTCACCCTACTCAAAAGCAGCTAGAACAGCCACATTTCTTCTTTGACACAAAGCTTAGGAAGGATACCCAGCGGTGCACTGCAGCAGTGCAACAGCCCCTTGTTATGCATAGGTAGAGTCAATTTAAGACATAAAAAACTAGGCTATTACAACGTCACATTTTGTATAAATTCTAAATTTAGATTTCCTAATGAGACGACCTGGGAAACATTTATCTCACATTAATACAGCCACATCCACTCTGATCTTCCTTTATTATAAAGTTGTTCTGTGTGTGTGAAATGCCTTTAGAAGAACAGGTTTCCTTTTGCTTAAAGTGTTCTAAAAATATTACTTCCTAATAAGGATCTCATTTGCATGACAAATTATCTGTGCAGTGTCAGAAGCATCTTTAAACGAAGATGTCATGCTTAGAGGAATTATTCTGCGTGCATGTAAGAGTTCTCACCAAACTTTCCTGGTGACAAGTTCATTTCATTTTCATCATCATGTGCTTTGACACTATGATAAAAGAATCATATTTTTTCACCAGTAAGAATGCTTTGCTCAATTTTTAACTCAAAGGAATGCCATCCAGTTAAGTTCATCCCTGCTTTACTGGCCAAGTACTTGAAAGCAATTATTTACAAAGCTAAAAGGTGGTATGCGCACTGCCCGTGTTTTCCACTGCAGCTCTTGCAGAAGTAATGCAGCTATACAGGCTTTCTACCCTACAGATTTAAACAGAAGAGTCTGTAAAACCACTGAGGCCTTAAAAATGGGAAAAAAAAAATAGTACAAACATCTTGTTTTTTAACTTGTAGCATCTGCTTTGAAAATACCAAAGCCAATATTCTTCAGCTGTCTACATAACACAGAAAAACCCAGGTACACTCACTGTGAGAGAGCCTATGTACAAAGTCTCCTCCGTTGCGAGAACTTTGGAGTTTCTTCCTCCTGAGAGACACCCAGGAAACATTACATCCCTCAGGAAAGCTTGACCCTGCCACAGACAGCAAGAGCGGTGTGTCTTCAACCAGCCACAGGCTGAAAAACTTTCACTTTGCAACCCTGACTTTAAGGATGTCTGCTTCACAGCATACACGGCGCTTATTCGGAAGCGTTAATTGGCAGGAGAGGAGGCACCCTTCGTCAGGTATTCAAACATCACTACGTGCCTCTGACAGTCTCAAGGCCAGGCAGGCGGATGGTGACATGGAGTGCAGAGAGCTTTCAGTCACGCTTCCCTGAAAAGGAATTGCACTAGATCTTCACATGACGTGACACAAGCTTTATGGTGGAAATAAAAGGTGTTTCTCACTGCAGCTGAAGAGTCTGAGCGTGAGATGAGAGCTGCACATCAGACAGCTCAGAAGCTGTACGCTGAAAATTTGGGGAATTAATGAACGAGTCATAAAAGAAACCCCAGACAGACTGTTTGTACCGTTGCTGGACTTAGTTTCACAGTTTTTATCTGCTGCAGTTTCCCACTTGAATCTGATATTAGATATCTTTTTTTCATCTCTACCACCAAGCTTTTCCGCTTTCTTACATAATACCAAATACATCTTTTATAGCCAAAGAGCAGAGCTACCTGTTATGTAACTTACCTTTCTGGGGCAGCTTCGCATCTTATTTTTACTGATACGGACTTCAGTGAAACCACAAGTTGTAATGATGCAAACAGAAGACAACTGTGAACAAACTTAAGCAAACAGCTACGTTTATGCTACATGGAAAGCACCAAATGGTAAGAAGTTTCATCTAATCAATAGGCACACGAGACTGACAATACATAACATATACAATACGAGCATATACAAACAAACTGAGGAAGTACGTATACAAACATCAACAAAACTATTAATTCTCAGACAGTGAGGGAGCAATTTAAGTGTGCCAAGCAGACGCATCACAGCTAAATTGGAAACAGCCATCCTCTACTTCTGAAACAGGCCAGGACATGTGGATGTGCTCCGTATGCCCAGTTTCACATGCTTCCCAGAGCCACAGCGATTCTGGATGGCCTCCTCTGGATATTGCTTCAAACAGAACTCAGAGAAACCTCGGACAAACTTCTCACATTCTGCACTGCAGTAACTGTCCAAAAATTAAAAGCTGCTTCTGTAGCTCATTCTACAACTAAAACCAAACGTGTACATAAATGTGATTTCCACCTTTCTCTGGCCACCCACTGGTTTACACAGATGAATACTGGATATAACAGAGAGATAGCTGGGTTTAGTGTTTACGCTCACCAACACACAGTGAGGTCACCAGCACTGGGTGCTGTAAGCTAGCAAAAACGACGCAGCAGAGATCACAGAGCTTCTGACTGCTCAGCAGCAGTGCTTACAGAAACCAGCCAAGCTGAGTGCTAGTGCGTTCTGATCTCCCTTGCCATAAGAAATATTTTCACTATTTTATTCTCAGCAGGATGCTTAGCTTCAGCACTACAGATTTCTGAAGACTTACAGACTTATTTCAGATTTCAAGAATTAGAACATTAGTTGTGATTTTTTTTTTCCATTTTCATAGAATCATTTGAGCTGGAAGTGACTCTCAAATGCCATCCAGTCCTACCCCCCTGCAGTGAGCAGGGACACCCACAGCTCCATTAGGTGCTCAGGGCCCCCCAGCCAGACCTTGAATGTCTCCAGCAATGGGACATGCACCACCTCTCTGGGCAACCTGTGCCAGTGCCTCTCTGCCCTTATTGTAAACAACTTTTAGTTAGGAATTAATACGATAGTGACGTACACTTAGCAATAACATTTAGAAACAAAAATGTATTTAAAACAGCGGCTGTAAGTTTGATGGCAGCAATAATGGCACAAAGGGTACAGGTGTTGCACTGCAATCATCTCCTCACAGCATGTGTGCTCAATGTGTAATATTTTAAGAAATGCAAAGCAGATTCCAAAAAGCCATTAAGTTGTAATTGGATTTAATATAATTAGCTGCTTTCACTTGCAGTGTTATGCTGGAAAAAGGAGGTAGCAAAAAAGAAACCTTCTGCATTCAGTCAGTGACTTGCATCAGTTCAAAGAGACCACGTAACAATCAGAAAGGTCAGACTTCTTCCTTCCATATGGTGCTAACTGAATGGCAGCACACAGCAGCACCGATTCTCTTTTAAAATTGGAGCAGCATTCTGGTTTCTGCATGCTAAAAAAAAGGCCGAGCAGCTCTTCACTCGGCACTGAGTGCTTTGCTGCACACCACAAAAACAGGCTATCTGGGAACCTGCAGATTACGAGCACAAAACACTATTAAGATGGTGCCAGAAAGATTTATAAGCAATGGAGGAGGGACCTTGAAATTGCCACTTGTTCAGAGTTTGGCTTGTGCCAAGGAGGAACTCTCAGCCACAAAGCAGATGAAGGTGAAGTCATTGCATCCAACACGCAGCCGTGATGCAGGAGAGAACCTGTAGATGTGCCGCAGAGAAAAGCATATGAAAGGCAAGTTTTAAGCATCTGTGTGGGTACGAGAAGCGCGTTCAGGGCACACGTCTGAGGGCCTCCCGCTCCCCGCGGCGCGTAGCAGCCCACTGCCGTGGGCGCGTACTCCCGGGCCCCGCTGGCTGAGCGCGCTCCCTAATGGCGCCCGGCCCACCCGCTGTTATAGCGCCGCCTGGCGGCCGCGCCGCACACAGCCCCGCGGCTCCCGCGCCCATCACAAGCTGAGCGCTTCCAACAGCGTTTCGGGAAGTGCCTTCAAGGGGAGGAGGGGTACCACATCCATATGTATTTAAAAGGAAGATACCTGGCTGAAGAAAAGCAGAGCCAACTCCAGAGCAATCCAGCGAGAAGCCCGGCCGTATTTTCTGGGGTTAAACGGGCACAAAATTCAGGCTTAGTAACACACAGTCAAGTGTGATGGCAGTGGTGCATGTACTCATTGCATTGCCAAGTGAAAGCGGGGAAATGCCAATATCACGAAGGGGAGACAGAACTGCTAATTCTTTGAAACTTCAAAAATAAAAAAAAAATTAAAATGAAAACACTGGTTTATCACCAGCAAAATAGGCTTTACGCAGCCTGAGCAAACAAACAGAAAAGATGGAAACATGCACACGTGGCCAAAAGACCGAGCCAATGTAAGCACTGCAATGGCTAGCACCAGTTTCTAAGACTTTTTGTTGTTGTTGTAAACTATGTTTGAACAACTTTGAGCATCTCTAAATTACATTTTTCATCAAATGAGTCTTTATACTGCCTCAGCTACAAGATGAATTAAGCGTGAAAATCTGCGCAGCTCAGTACAGACCTTATCACTTCAGCTCGTGGTTGGTGCCACGCCACTTCCAGAGCATGAGCAATATAAACTTACAATCTCCCATCAGCATATTCTAGGGTGCAAAAATACATTTTTATTTATTTTTTTTTTTTACACACGTAAAACCCTTCTCTGATATATGCAATAATATTAAGTTGTTCTCCTGTTATCTCACTCTCTGGGTATATCTACTAAGCACAAGTATTTCATGCTAACAACTACATGGAGGCAGCTTCCTGCATTGTTTGTACAGCAACAGAAAGAGCTGCGAACTTGAGCTTGGTGCCAGTCAGTGGTGTTGAAGGGCTGGAGACTGAGGCAAAAGTTTATACTGAAAAAGCAGCAAATCCAGTACCTCCATACATGAGAGCCTTGGCATTAGAGTTCCCCATGTTGGCAAGAGCACTGGGAAAAAAAGACGCTAATTACACATCAACTCTGCAATATCGGTATTTCATCACTAGTCAGCAAAAGTCAAACTTCCACAAAAAATCTGAGTAGCCATGTGTATAAGTCAAGTAAAAGGAACTGGAAACTCCTATGAAATCCTCTTTAACAGCAACTTTCACCTTTAGCTGGCACTTCCTAGTTTGTCTTATGTTCCAGTAATAAGTAGATTTATTATTATATTCCAACATAAATATATATATTTTTGTCAAACTGTAAGCTTGAAAAAAAAATAGTTTAGAATTGAACACAATAAGAAGCATTTAAGGAGATTTCAAAGCAATGAAAATGAGCTTTTCATCTTCTTCCTCACTCTATGCTGGGAAAATTTCTGCTCCAATAAGCTTGCTCAATCATCTTTACCCAAACAGAGACAGAGGAGAGTCTTCAGTTTTCTTTATTCCAAAAAAGGGAGAGTCCACTGGGGCACACCCCTGTGGGTCTCTTATTTTGAGGGTTCGCAGACCCCTTTTTATCCTAATTTCCTGGCCGCATTATCCCTCCTCTTTTCCCCACTGGCTGAGGTACTCAGTGTTTACAGACTTTCTGGTCCACTCATCATTCTCCCCAGCCCCCAGCAGGTACCACTTCATTTCTTTTTTAGTCTATACGTGATTTGCCATCTGGATTTTAGAGTTCTTTGTTTTGCTCAATTCAAATTATCTTTGTATCCTCTTTGACACAGTCCATCCCCCTCTGTCCTGGCAAGCATGCAGGATTTACAAGAAGTTGCCAAGTTAGCATCTCATGCCATGTATCTACAGGATATGGTTGTTTAACCAATTTTTCTCAGGTTTTATTTTGCAAGGACATCTTATCTTTTCTCTTTTCATCTCAACTCTCCCCTTTTCCTTTTTACCATCTACTTGCCGTTGCAAAGCTTTTCTACCATAGTCCTCATTGTTTCTTCTTTATCATAGAATCATAGAACAGCCTGAGTTGAAAAGGACCTCAAAGATCATTTAGTCTCAACCCCCCTGCTGAGTGCAGGGTCACCAACCATTAGACCAGGCTGCCCAGAGCCACGTCCAGCCTGGCCTTGAATGCCTCCAGGGACGGGGCATCCACAACCTCCCTGGGCAACCTGTTCCAGCGCGTCACCACCCTCTGAGTGAAAAACTTCCTCCTAATATATAACGTAAATCTCCCCTGTCTCAGTTTAAAACCATTCCCCCTTGTCCTATCGCTATCCACCCTCGTAAACAATCATTCCCCCTCCTGT
Source organism: Numida meleagris (assembly GCF_002078875.1). NCBI lineage: Eukaryota > Metazoa > Chordata > Aves > Galliformes > Numididae > Numida > Numida meleagris. Next base: position 3,373,490 of record NC_034419.1, on the reverse strand, counting down.
TTATACGCTCCCTTCGAGTATTGGAAGGCCACAATGAGGTCTCCCCGGAGCCTTCTCTTCTCTTTTTCTTCTTGTGCAGTTCTGTGTGCAGATGTATTTCTTTGGGCCATTAAGTTCTGCCCCCCAGTGATCTCTCCAACGGGAGAAGAGTACACAACTCATCATGCATCTTCCTAGGCCCACACCTATTATCAATAAAGCACACACCAGTTAATAACTTGGTTCCAGGCTTTGCCAGCCAGGCTCCCCATCTGGTTAATCCTAGTGACTGGAGAAGGCAAGTGAGCCCTTCACCGTCATCTTATTTAAGACCTTCCATCAAATGCTTTAAATCCTCAATCCTTCCTTCTACCAGCTAGGAAGTGTCACTAATATTAAACCAACACATCCCTTCAAATTCCTGACACCCCTGATTGTGCCTTAATAACAGATAATCAACAGCAGCTCTATTTCATAGGGCCGCATGTTGGATTTCTCCAAATTCCTTACTTAAAGCTGCAAGAGCAAGGGTACAAGTAACCACAGTAAGCTGTCGATGGTTGAGGACATTTAGTCCTGGGACTCCCACTAGAAATACGGCTAGGGCAACTGCTTCCCCCTTCCACAACAGATTTACATTACTGTCACAGTTTGCGTCAAATTGTAGCCACCCCTTTGGATTGCTGTCCTCTGGAGATACAAGAACTATCATAAGGGGATATGGCTACAGTAACTCTCCCCACTGTACAGGGGCCACCCAGCTAAACAAGAAGTCCAGGCATTGGCAGCCTCCTGAGCTAACCTTACCCACATGTTTTCCCTGGAGGGTGGATATTCTCCTTGGAGGATTGCTCTGACTCCTCATCCACAGCAAGTCAACATTCGACATTCATTTTGAAACATGGTAGCTCTGGTTCACATGCTGCCTTGCAACTATCCTCTCAGGCTTCTCCAGAGGCAAGTCACTTAGGGCCCCTACCCGGTAGGCTTCGTTTAAAGGTTATCCGCAATCCTCTGTCTTCTTTCAGCCCGGAGGTCCAGTTCTCTGGAGCCTGTGTGGGCTCAGCACAGGTATGGTGACTCCATCTGTGTTCCACCGTTTTCACTGTAGTCTCTGTAGCAAGTAGAGCCTGAAAAGGTCTGTTCCACTTAGGAGTGGTCATTCTTTCCGTTCTTTTACCAGGATCCAATCTCCGGGCTGAATACTGTGCACCGCAAAGTCCAAGGGTAGGGTTTGTGCTAGCTGGCCTCCTGCCGAAGTGATGTGGCAAGAGGCAGTATCTTGCCCACATACTGTCTTAGGCAAATATCACTTATTTCCTTTCCTCCTCCAGGATGGAGGATACTTGGGTAAGGCATTCCAAACAGCAACTCATAGCGGGGATAACCCTATGTCTCCCCTACATTTCGCCCTTCTTTGGGCCAGGGCTAAAGGTAGCAGTCTGACCCAAGGAAAGCAAGTTTCCATCACCAGTTTCAGAAAATGTTTCTTTGTTTCTCCATTCGTTCATTCCACCCTTTCTGAACTTAGAGGGTGTCGGGGGTGTGCAAGTCCCATTGTATCCCCAGTGCAGTCAAGATTCCCCACATCTTCCAAGTGAAGAGAGTTCCTCTATCTGAATCTATTGCCTCTCTTTTCCCATATCTGGGAATTATTTGTTCCTGGAATATCTTTATGGCAGAGCTGGAAGTCGCTGAGGCTACGGGAAATGCTTCCAACTATCCTGTAAGCTAGCATACTATCACTAGGAGCTATTTAAGTCATCCAGCCCTGGGCATCTCAGTAAAATGTACCTGACACTGCTGGAAGGTCCCACTGCCCAGGATCAGCCTCCTTTTATTATCTGCTTTGTTTGCTTCCTTTAGCACATCACTCTGTGGCTCATCTTGCTAGGGCAAACAGCCCTGTGGTAAAAAGATTTTCATAAAGGCTCCCGCTAATCCTCTGGAGCCCACTGGATTCCCTCATGAAGTTGTTTCAAAACTTATAGGGCCAATGACTTGGGTAGCCACTGCTTGCCATCCCCTGTAAACCAGTTATTCTTCTTCTCTGGCCCCACTATTTTTAATCATCTCTAACTCCTCTGGCAGGAAACACATTTTATCTGGCAGTGTCCAAACTGTTGGGAATAAAGGGAAGATCTTAGATGCTTCAAGCAGAAGTGCCGCACCACTTTTTGAGCTTTGTCTTCCAATCAATTACCTAGATTATCTGTTGTCTCTTTGAAAATCCTGCCTGATGTCCCCTGAAATGTATTATAGCCACCTCTTGTGTGACATGTATTACAGCTACCTCTTGTGGTAGATTCACCACCTTCAATAGGCAAGTAATTAAGCCCTCCTGGGCTAACGCTTTTCCTCCAAACGTTAACGATCCTCTTATCTTTTGGCACCAAGTTGGCTTACACTCCTTAAAAAAAAATAATCAAAACACTTTGACAGTTGTTTAACTGGGCAGGCAGCCCAGCACCACACAGTCATCTGCCCACTCCCCCCACCCTCTCCCAGTGTGACGGGGGAGAGAATCAGAAAAAAAGCAGAACTCATGGCTTTAGATGTAACCATTCACTAAGACAGAGAACTTGACTTATACTCAGCTAGGCCTCGAACAACAGAGGAGAGAGATGAACTCCCATTCCCTTCAAAACTCCTTCCACATGATATCATAGAGTATGGAGTATCCCTTTGGCCAGTTTAAGTCACTTGTCCTTGCTCTGTTCCTTCCCAGACCCTTGGACCCTTCACTGCAAATGTCCTTGGTCCTGTATAACACTGCTTAGCAGCAACTAGAAACTTGGTGTGTTATCAGTATTGTTTTTCTCCTGGAACCAAAACATAGCACCACACCAGGAACTCTGAAAAAAACAATTCCATCCCAACTGAAGGCAAGATTGGCTCTTAAATCAGAACTGAACACAGAGATTTTATGATCAAACATATGGCCGGATAAGCCTATAAACCTGCTCTCTTCGGACACAAGTTTTGGTTTAACTGTAACAAAAAAGACCGGGCCAATTTTCCTGCAATTCCAAGGGGCCACCACACTCAAGTGCCTTGTTCTTCTTTCTCTAAACTTAATTAATTATGTCTGGCCCCAATATATAAAAGGCACCACACAGAATGAGTTCATTACCCGGAGGACCTGCGCATCAGTGCGCACCAAGCACTGGGTCTGCTTCAGCATGGCCATCCTCATTCCCCAGCCACATGGCAATCAGGGGCTCAGTTGGGAATGACCCCCCCCAGCCCCCTCACTGCTGTCTCAGGGGCATGTCATTTCCTGGAGCTGCAGCCTTAGCTGTGGGCATTCCTTTTGTTAATGCTCAAACTCTTTGCAACTGACACAACGATCTGCTGAACAGGGTCTTTCAATGGGACAGTCCCCTCGCTCTTCTGCCCATCCCATCCCACTGCCCCTTTCTCCAGTGTTCCAACATACATCTGAAAGGAGATTTCTTCAAAAATCCCCCCCTTCCAACAAAGGTGTATTACGCATTACAGATATACATAATAGCTGCAAAAAAAAAAAACCAACACAAAAACAACATTCTATTTCCCATTTTCACAATTAATCATTTGAAAGAAAGGTCCAGCCTTTCATTTTCTTGTGGCACCAGTTGCTGACAGAAAATTTCTTCACAGGTCCTTTAGTTCTATTTAACATGCACTGCATTGTCCCCACATAATCTAAAAGTCTGAACTGTCTCATTACTCTGCATTTTCTCCTGCTCATCCTCGGGGGACACCTGAAACATCTTCTCAGAGAGAGAGTTTGTGCTTGAGCTAATTCAGCTACAAAAATCACAGCTTTTTTTTTTTCCCTTCAATTTCCCTTTGTTTTTTCTTCCTTCATTATTTGCCACCACCTACAATCCATCACATCAGCTACCTTATCCTCTTGCTCCCACCAACTATTTTCAGGATGGCATCACACTTAAGTCTCTCTCTCACTCACTCACTTACTTCTTTTGAGATAGGATACATTTTTTTTTTTAATAGAAACTACTTCTGGTTGTTTCAATGTAATTTGGAGGGGTTCCATTTCCAGCTCCCCATAATTTCCTGGTGTAGCCCAAACCATAGGGTCAACTTCTGCATAGGCTTCTTCCAAGAATTTATGCAGGGTTACTACGATATTAGATTCACTTTGTCCCTTGGCCATATCAATTTGCATTCCCAGTTTAGCCATTAAAACCCTTTCCAATAGATTACAGTCGCGATTTGGTACACACAAAAACTTGTGCATCTCAAATTTATCTCCCACATCTATTCACAGAGGAGGAGGTATACTCTTTTATCATTCCCACTGACTCCTTGAATTACTAAAGATGCACCCAAGAGTTGGTCTCCCCACCTCAAAAAGGAATTTTAACAACCATCAGAAAGACCTCCTGACCCTGACCAACTCTACAGGTTATCAAGAGCTCTATATTGGTGAGTCCTGAAAACACAGCAAGCCCCTGACCCCTGCCCCCGGCAGTCCATTTTCCTTATGCACTGCACTTTTACCTGACTAGGGGCTTCCTCGAGACTGGCCTGTCTCCATGGGCAACGTCTCAAAATCATGCACCCTTTCTCTGCATCTCCTTCCTGGCTTAAGGACAGGGAGATTCCCATCTCATTACAGGATATTCAACTCCTCCTCCACTCAGGGGTCACACAACCCCTCTCAACCCACATTCCTCGAGGTCTTACAGGTCTCTGCACCCCTCCCCAGGGAGGCTGTAGGGATAACTGGGCCATCATTCTAGCCCTCATTTTTACTTTTTCCTTCTCCTGTCTCACTTCTCTGGATACTCCAGAACTTTGACAGTATTAAATGCTTAGCTGGGGGGTATTGAGGAGTTGTCACCCCACTTCCCAGATTCCTCAACTTACTGCTGCCCTCTCTTTGGCATCCTTCCCTTTTTACTCCCAACAGCCCCCATTTCAACTCACTGGCAAGATTTCTTCACGCAGTCCTCGCCTCCTCTGTTACCTTCAATTTTCTTTCTTTATGGAATACCCAGTCCGTCATCTTGTCTGTCTCTGGGACAGTCCTAAGAACCCAATCAATCCCCTGGTGCCGATGAACTCCAGAGCAAGCTGATCACCAAAAATCGGTGAGGGCACCCGTCTGCTCAGCCAGGAGCCCACCAACCCCAGAGTGGACAGATTCCAAATGAGCCCCCAAGTTGTTGGGAAAATTTCTGCTCCGATAAGCTTGTTCAGTCATCTTCATCTCAAACAAAGACAGATGAGAGTCTTCATTTTTCTTTATTTGAATAAAGGGAGAGTCCACAGAGGCATACTCCTGTGGGTCTCTCTAATTTTGAGGGTTCACAGACCTCTTTTTACCCTAATTTCTCAACTGTATTATCCCTACTCTTTTACCACATTGGCTGAGGTACTCAAAATTTACTCAGACTTTCCAGTCTGCCTATGACATGCTCATCATGCCCCCTCTAGCCCCAACAGGTATCATTTCATTTATTTCTTAGTTTATACGTGATTTGCAATCTGGATTTTAGAGTTCTTTGTTTTGCACAATTATCTTTGCATCTTGTTTGACACAGTCCATCCCTGTCTGTCCTGTCAAGAAAGCAGGCTTTACAAGTTGTTAACAAAGCCTATCTCTCTTTGTCCTGTTGAGCAAGCAGAATTTACTAGGTGCCAAGTTAGCATCTTCTGCCATATATCTTCAAGATAAGTTTGTTTAACCCATTCTTCTCAGGTTTTATTTTGCAAGAACATCATATCTTCTCTCTTTTTGTTTCACTCTACCATACCACTCTAAGAAAACAACTTGTAAAGAAGCGTTTCACTGACTGCATTCCTTTGTGAGTTAAAAATTGCTCTGCCTTTTTTTAAGGCTGAACGTGAACTTCTATTTAGCTCTGCCTTCCCACTCACACACAACACTGCTGGGTCCCATGAGAAGCTGTGCCCACTTCCCCACCCACCACCACCATGCTACCCGCCATCTTGGCAGAGGAGATGGTGATCATCGCCCTGGGGCTGGAGGACACAGACAACGTCTCCTTCATGGAGGGTGGAGCGCTGTGGGTAAGAGAGTCGACATGAGTGAAGCTGTGGGTCATGCCTCTCAAGCATGTTCAGTGGCCACAACCTGGGCCTGATGGCCCTGGACCCCATCGAGCTGTGCACTGTGCAGAACTGCAGCAATAATGAGAAGAACTACGTCAAGTGCAGTGAGCCCATGTGCCGCCTGGGCAACTACCTGCTGTACTCCCCCCTGAGGGTCAATGTCCTGGTCAACACCACGCTGACCATCCTGATGGATGACATCACTGGCTCCAGGCTGGTATCTGTGGTGGTCTCCACCATTGGCACTACCGTCTTCAGCAAGAACATGCCACGGGCCATTTGCTCTCAGCATGGCTTTTTCCAACTATGGGGCGATGGCCCTTAAAGCATCACCAGCTGAAAACAAGTCTTCACCCCAGTGCTGTGGCTTGAGTCACTCAAGACTCTTTAAACTGAAGTGATGCCAGTGTTAGGGAGCAGCAACAGCCTGCCGAACGCGTCCTTCCTCCGAGTGTACTTCCAGACTACTCAGTGAAAGCACTCACATTCAGTTTGTCAAGATCTCACAACAGCTGTGATGACTACAGCAAAGCAACAACGAAGAGCTAAGCATCAGGACATGCAGCCATTCCGCCCACCTACCACCTCACCGCCATTCTGCCCACTCCTTGCAAAATAGATGGTAGCATCCTCAAGAGAGCTGTCTTCCATATTCTTCATGGTTTTAGACCAGAAAATTCAAACTTCTTGACATTTTGTCAGTTCTTTTCAAACACTTATCTACAAATTCTAGTTTGCTTTTCTTGTAAATAATATTCTGGTAAACTCAGTACACAACTCCTGCAGCTGCAATGCTGTGACGTATAACCCATCAGGCTGGGTCCTCACTGACAGTCAGTATCTTTTTAACACCAGGACTTGACCAAAAAAACACTGAAAGATGGAGAACTGAGGAACAAAGAGGAAAAGAAAAAAGTAGTCTGGGTAAAATTCTGACCAAATTCAAGTCAGCTGTGATTGATTTAAATCTCTGATACACAAAAATAAGTCTTGTCACCTGTTCTAGACCACTCAGTGAAAGAAAAAAAAGCCCACTCCTTCTTTGTATCATTTTAATTTGAATAATTTTGGACTGGTTTAGTTTTTCATGGCACCTACCTGCCTCAGAAGCTAGCTATGAACAACTCTTGATCGTGTGTTAGTGAAATGAGCGCAGTGCCATGAAATCCTGGCCAAAGCTATCTCAGTGTTCTTATGTTGCTGGCAATTGATAGCCAAAAAAAACCACCTGTGTAAAACAAAATATTTTTCTACATTCTTACCAATTATTACTCTGATAGGTCTCAACACCTCCCCAAGCTAGTTTCTTGACTAAAGCAGCTAAAACTACTGTTGTGGGAAAACGTACCCAAATCTTTACCATGCAAGGGCTACTCTCTGTTTCAGCACCTGGCTCCTTCAGGCTCTCGGAGCCCTGGCCTGCTGAAGATTTCTTCCCCTCTGCTCATATTGCTGGCCATGCTTCATTTCAATTTGCCATGCAACTCGGAGCAAAAAACATGATCTTGCAATGTCTTCATTACCACTCCTTTTCTTAGCATTCTCCATTGCAAGCAATAGGTATTGGACAACTCGTGCTTGAAATCTGAGGCTACTTCATCACTAAGAAAATCTAAAATAAATAAAACTAAAACTGGCATTTTAACTGGAGCTCCTGGCTGTCACTCTTAAAAAATATTACAGCCCCACATGTTATTACTAGAAGGAGTTAAAAAAGCTTCACTATTTGTAAGGTATGAAAATGTTTCCTACCAATCACGTGAAATCCATCTAAGTAAATGGTACTAAATTCAAAGCCGATGGCACATAGCCTGAGGTCTGTACTACAGGATCAATGCAAATCAACCTTTCCTGCCTTTAGAAGTCAGTCATGTCTACCCAAAGAAAAAATGTTCATGGCAGAGTCACCAAGTGATTTACAGTGGATGTCAACACTTCATTTAAATGAAACATTAATTTAACAATGCAACACTGATTTCCTTGAAGTTGACTTATTTTTCTGTAAGAATTATTAACCATAGAAAACACATGCCTTCCTTGTAACCGTACTGTCTACTTCTACCTTGTATTCTATTTTGTATTTGTGTTCTATTTCTGTTGAAAAAAAGAAAACAAAAATCTCTCTCTTAAAAAGTAGATTTGACCAAAAAAAAATTAAATCACCAAAACAGAAGTTATCATGTAACATTAAGTCCATTGCCTGGGCTGCATTCAAAACTACCTATAAGCAAACTTGGATTTGAGAAGACCATTAACCACCATTGCCTCTGGTAGGAATCCCACTGAGAGAATGTTTCAGAAGACATTCCCCTCTGTCCACTATGGGCCAGGTGGTGTTAACTTAGCATCAAAGGCAAAGATAAGGCAAAAAGCAACAGAAACTGTTAATAACAACTTGAAAACTGCAAGAATCAGGGAATCATGAAGGTTGGGAAAGTCCTCTAAGACCATCTAGTCCAACCATCCATCTACCATCGATATTGCCCACAATATGGTACAGCGCAGAACGAATAAATCACAGTCCCATCAGAGTGACATTTCTTTCAGGTTAATGCATGTGGGTAAAAAGTATCCATGCTGAATCCTTGATAGTTCAAAAGAACATTGTATCTGGGTGGAGGAAAAGGCACAAAGGGAGAGTTTATATTACTATGGACTTCTGTGAAATTGGCATTGCACTACAAAGCCAAGAAGAACCTAACAGGCAAAGGACAGGAATCATTATGACTCATCCCAGAAGGATGACAAGCTCTTGTGCAAGTGTCCTCAGAAATGTTTGCAAACATGGGGATGGTATTACCATTTTCCTTCTTGGGGCTATTACATTAATTTGGCTTACATGACAGTGTACTTAAAGAAGGTTTACATTTTTCTTGGGTTCAGGAAAGGCTGTCTGGAAGAACAGCATCAAATGCATTTATTCTAGTAAACTATATTTTAATTGCAAAAGACAAGCACAGTACTCTATAAGCAGCCTCCCCTCAATGATAATTTCCATGTGGAAATTTAAAGTGGGTTTCAAATGCTCCTTCATTTTTTTTCTCTAGTCCCACATTTTTCCTGTGTCTTATGAATCCAAGACATGTTTTGATCAGAATGCTCTCAAGTAACTTCCACTTTAAGCTAGCACCTTAAAAAGAGCAGAATAGAGCTAGCAGAGCTCAGCTCTCTCCAAATTACAGCGGCAATTCACTACAGAGATGAGCATGCACTGCAGGACTTAGAAATGCCACATGTGAAAGACCTAAGTACCACCAGCGATTAATGTAAAAGTATCTTCTGAAAATGGTGCTGAAGAGGTGGATGAGTCACAGCACACAACCCCTGCAGTGCAACCCCTGCAGTGTAGGTGGCCAGGTTATGCTGGAAAGGTTCATGTGCAAAGAAGCACCAAGGGAACAAAATGCCCTGACCCCTGGAGCACTGACCCCATACTTCACCAGCTCTCTGAGCCCAAATGTGACATGAGTGCCTTCAAGAACTGCCACAAAGCTCAGCTAAGAGGCAGTGGTGGCAGCACTGGGAGAATTTCCTCCTACAGGGGCCTCGTTGTGGGGGATTTGCTGCAGGAATTCACCAGACTTCTACTACTTTCTAGCCCAATTCCAATACAGCTCACAATCTCTGTCCCTGTGTGGCAGAATTTGAGATACAGCACTCCCCCAGGAAACACAACATTTTATTTTGTGCCACCTTTCAACAAGCTGCAGCAGCAAACTTCATTCTAGACTACCCCCAGGTTTTTAAAGATGCTAACAGAACTAACAAGCAACCTACCAACGCAAAACACTGCTGCAGCCCAAACGCACACGGCACTGATTCTGAGAACCAAGCGATTGAGAGGAACAGAGCCCCAGGAAGCACACTGTACACGTCGTGCTTTCTGTGCAGAGCGCAATAAACACAAAGCGCTCTGCAGGTGCTGATGGCCGTTAAGGCTCTATGCACACCGTGGGTATGGACAATTATTCAAAGAGGTCCATGAGAAAATGAAGGAAGGGACTGTGCAGTTCCTGCATACAAACAAACACATCATTCTCTCCAGCCAGCAGCCCCAGGACCTGCCTTTTTTAACTGCATCGTCACCACGGGAGGTCTTCACAATTCTGCCCATGCCCTGTCACTCTCTTACAACCACCTGTGGAACTCAAGAACGGCACAGGCTGCACCTGTGCTACAGCCACAAATCAAAACAGTCCCTGAACTAAAAAAGCATCTCACTGTTTAAAGAAAGCACACATGCAGCTCTATTAGAGGAGCATTTGCCATATTCCCGCCTCGCTCCCTTTGCAATAGCTGTGTTTCATGTACTGCAAAAGGCCAGGGAAACTGAGCTCCTTATCTATAAAAACCACTGCACTTCTTAAAGATTTGTCTCCAACAACAACCAAACGTCACATGAGTGAAAGTCCGAATGATATTGCACTCATGTGATTCCGTTTCTATGCAGGCTAAACCTCTCTTTTCTGTTTTGCATGACTCCACAAGATTTTTTGAGATTTAAGAACTAATCCTATTTCACCAAAACATTTTTGTTTGCCTCAGATCCAGTTCCCCACTCTCCTTTATTGGCAGTGAAACTTTGGATTTTCAGTCAGCAGAGAAATACGGAGAAACACATTTACATCTTTTTAAACTTTGGGAGAACGCTGGTTATACCTCTTACAGAAAATTCAAGTCTTTAAACCCGTCCCATAGGTGCTCTGTTTTGGAGATGACTTGGTTCTAATTTGGAACACCAGAGAATTATTTCAAATGCTTATAAAACTAGAAGTGTATTAGCACTTACTAAAGCGAATGTGACTGTGCAGTTCCAGCAGGCACTACCTGCACAGCTGGGTCAGTAACTGTGTATGACAATGAGCCCTTTCACTGTTTGACCACAGGTCTGTGAAAATGACAGAATCCCTGCTGCAGTGCCATTATGGCACAGATGCCCCATCCTCTGAGTCTGTCATTACCTCCCGTCACAGAGGTAAGCATAGAGGCACCTTATCAGAACTTCTGTGGGTTACTGACAGAGAGAGATGGCATTCATTCTATCTCATTAGGCTAAATAAAAAAAAAATACTGGAGAAAATTCTAATTCAGTCTTCCAGGTCTCTTACACCTAGCTGCTGCTCTGGTGAGAGCCTGAACTTGCAAAATATCCAAGGGAGTAAAAACTCCTTTTCAACATTGGTAAAACATACCAGCAGGGACTGAACATACCAGCAAAGCTCTGGGCTTTGCCTCCCAGCGATGCACAAGAAAAATAAGTTAACTGGATAACTGGATTAAAAAATAAACAAACATGATAGATCATGATGATCATCTACAATATTTAGTCAGTGGACTTTAAGCAGCGTTGGGAATTCACAGCAAAACTTTGTGTCACTCAAACTCTTTCTTCTTTCTTTCGTATTTGGAGACCTTGAGCAGACCCAAAGACGAATCACTCTTAGAGTTCCAGCTGCAGGACCAGACCGTGGCAGTCAGCAGTGCCACTCCAGTGATTTACATCGGTGACTCTTCTCCAGAAGAGAAAGGCAAAGTGCCACAGCGAGCTCACTGCTTGGCAGAAGCCTTGAATGGAGAAAAAAGAGAAACGCCAAACCTGAGCTGGGAGTATGCCCAAATGAACGTGCAAATAAGAAATTCGTAGGCAGACATTTTCTCTGGATTTTTTGACAATATTTGGCCCATGAAAAGCCTGCCTCACAGCTCCAAGAGGCAGGGCTGCAGGAGAACTAAGAGATCAAAGCAGAGGGACTTTGCATTTAAAACCAGGATGATTAGCAGACACACGTAAGTCTTCACAGCAAATGACATGACGTGCCACTGAGCAGCACAGCTGCTGGCGTACATGGCCCATCAGCAGCAGCTCCCCATGGCACCTTTTCTCATCCTTCGCACTGTCGTCTCCTGGCGTGAAACTTAATTTCAGCAATTCTTCACTAAGTTTTTGTGTTGGTTTTTTCACAAAGTTAAACAATTGTAATCCAAGTCTGTGACGGCAGCATTTCTCACAGTGAAACAAACTAAAAAAAGCTTTTACATTACTTATCAGATAAAAGCACATATATTGCTTTTACTACACACACTATATGTAGCACATAGAGCTACTGTAACAAACAGATAGCCAGACATGCCCCGGATGAAGAAATAGCTGCATTTATTTTAGATAAAAGCTACTGGCATAGTGCAGGGTTCCACTCTGTTCAGAATTATGTACGTGAACGTTTCTTGATGAGCCTAAAAATAATACATGCTTCAGATTTTTAATCCATCTCGAGAATTGGAACACGAACAAAAGAGGACAGAGAAGTCAGATCCTCCAACTTTTAAGTACTTAGCGAGGGGGTGTCCACGTCTCTTATCATGCAGTCAGGCTGAAGTACATGGCCTGATTTTCTTGAGCAGTCAAACTGCAGACAGTTGAAAACCTCACGTCATTGCTCCGAATGACATTCAGTCAGCAGAGGAACATTTTGCAGAAGTCATTGGGATCGGTAATAATGCATCCAGCAAGCTGCAGGAAAAATTGAGCGTGTCTCAGGCATAGCGAGGGAGAGAGGCAGCGCAGGAAAGAGGTCAGGACCAAAACTAATCATTATTTGAAGTCGTACTTGACCAAGAGGCTGAACTGGAAAAAAAAAGTCAGAACAAACATTCCAGAATATAAAACATCTCATTTTGAAATCAAAGTGAAATATTTCTCTTTGGTCAATTTAATATTTCATGTTAAAATGTTTTTATAATGTTTTCATTTCCTTCAAATTAGGTGAATTATGAAATCTGGGAAACACTTAGTTTTAATTGAGCTGGCAAATATTTTAGTCTGAAAAGCAAAGCCTTACGCATTGTTTTGCCAACAATTTGGTAATTATTGTTTCAGCTCGATTCTGGTTTTGTTTCTTGCAAAATATTTAGTTCAGCCACTAAGAAAATGAAAGAACACAAAATTTACCAGCATTAGCTCAGAAATAACTCACAGTGATTTTAGCTCAGTGTGGACTGCAAGCGTGTTCCTCAGAGCTGGGCAGCACAGCCAAATTCTTACCATGCCACACAATTAACACGTGCCACCAGCTGGCACCTTCGCTGCTGGGCATAGGTAAGAGATGCCTTTCAGCAGTCAGGTGTGTTCACCTTCTCTAAGATAAAACTGCAAGTTCACAGAGAGGACTTCCATTTTTAAGCTGAGCGGGCTGAGATAGAAAGGCTTCACAGCTTCTTCCGGGGAAATCTGGGTAATTGATTCCCTGTTTTCGATGCTATCAACAGAAACCTTTCGCTAAGTTCTTACCAAGGTCTAGGGAAAAAACACGGGCCGAGGAAACGGTTCAAGAAGAAACATAAAAATAACCACAACAGCAGTAAGTTTGCTTTGTATAACTTCTTCTGAGGCATTCTCTGGCAGTCTCCTCCCTCCCTTAACGACTGGTACCTCTGCACTCAGTTTAGCATGCTGAAAATAACCAACATTTCAGCGCGGATGAAAGGCTACAGATGCAGCTGAAGTCTCCCACTTACGGGCAGGAGAGGCACAGCGCAGCGGGCAGCTGTCACACAGATGTGCTCCAACCAAAAGCAGAGGGCCACTTCCAAAGATGCACAAGCAGCTCAGTTAGTATTCATCTGTACTACAGTGGTACCCAAGCACTGCATAAACATTATTTTTGTGTCAGCAGTGTCTTGCTGAGCCAACCAACAGGATGCCAATTAGTGATCACGTTTGCATTTTATTTTTAGTTTTCTGCTTTAAACATCTATCTACTGGTAGACTGACTGCGGCCTCTTTACTCACTTGAGTAGTCCAAACAACATTCAGCTGAAGCTGAATCAGCAGCCTGGCTGCGAGCAGATAGATAGATACAAATAAAATAATGACAGCCTGTTAGTCAGCCGTCGAGCTATCAGCTTGTTTTTCTCTCCCTCCTGGGGAGCTGATATCAGAGAGCACGAAACATTCAGGTCTGAGGTCAGTTACCGCTCTCTGGAAGAATATGGCAGCAAATATGTTCAAGTCTCATTTTGCACAACCAATTGTAGACACCGTCCAACTACACTTCAGTTAAATATCAATTAAAATAAGTAAGTTGAAAAATAACACCTCAGGAATTAGAAAACAGACAGGCCTGCTATAAGCTTCTTTTAAAATCTGTGCAAAATTCAGCCTTTGTGCCACCTGATATCAGCTTCATTTGTATTAATTCTTTTAGAATTGAATTAAGTACATGAATAAGCGTAAGCAACAACAAAACCCCACACCATTAGGTAAAAAAATATTTTTAATTATTTTGTGCAGCCAAGGCACTCTGCTAATTTCAGTTCTTAAGAGCTAGATGGCTTTTATTTTTACTGTTAAAACACTGTAAAGAGATATTTAAGAACTCGAACAAGAAAAGTGGACAGCTGGGTATACATATATGGATGTATTTGTGCGCTTATGAAAAATAAAGATGCAGTACATTTCCTCTAATCATTTATGGATAAAAGCATCTAAGGCCATATCTAATTTGTAATGATCATGTTATATACATATATATCTAGTACTTAAGCAGGATGCAAGGAAAACTCACAAAACAACCTCACACAATATAAGATATTTACATGTTGAGAAATAAACTAGCTCTAGTTTTTGCAGTCATCTCTACTATGTTCCTGTGTTCTGTTCAGGGGTCAGATATGGGCAGACATCTTTCAGAGAAACACTTAGCCTTCTGCCCCTAAAACAAAAAAAAAGAAGAAAGCATTCCTTGTGTGCCCCAGGATACAGAAAACAGAAAGACTGTTTGCTCTGGAAGGTAATTAAGTGATACTGAGGACAGCGCGCATGTGTTTATGTACGTGCACACGCTCAGCATTTACTCAGAGCTGTAATTAAATGATATCATGTATGCACACACATTTATCTGCCAAATCTGAGAGTACAGAAAAATCAGCAGAGACAGACACGCATCACTTTTTAGGTTTTCCTAAATCTTTCACGTATTAAACACTAGCACTTATTGCAGTTGAACTCTTCAAACAGCACGGCCCTGCCTTGGTGTGGAGGAACTGTTACGTCAGGGCCTGACCTGATGGCTGAGCACCTGGTGACGGGTGGCTGGCCCAAGGAGCGCAGGTGCAAGCAGCTCACCTGGGCTTCCCAGTGACCCAGGGCCCTTGGGTTCATTCAAGGGCAAGCCTCCAAAGGGAGAATGGCTCCTGGATGAAGGCCACCTCCTGAGAAAGCGTGCTCTGCAGCCACAGACCCTCAGCGCCAGTTGGGTGAGTCAACTTTTTCCGAGATGTGATTACTGATATTCCTCACAATACTTTGCGTGGCGTCACAAAGACCTTACCAGAAGCAACTTTATTGCTGCAAAGGACCAACACTTGACAACTGTAATTCATAAAGCTTTTGATTTGTTTGGATATATTCATGAAGATTCTTCTCTGCTCGTATAAATAACAACTCCTCTCATTCATACCAGTTACTTTAAGATGTGCTGTTTCCACTCTCTGCCATTACGCTGTGCAGCACTGGGAAGCACTGATGTGGGATTAGCAATGTGACTAGAGCAGTAATAAAGAAAATCAGAGTTTGCATTTTTGCTAAAACTCATCGCCAGGTTTCTCACAATCTTTGACGCTATGCAAAGTCTGTATTGGTTGCACTTTTGAGCCTGTTACAATTACTCAGCAGAAAATTAATTTTATAGTTAACGCACACAATAAACTGACTCCATGGAGAATTCTTGGGTCTGTGTTCAAAAGCTTTTATTTATACAGCAATGAAAAGTCTCTATAATTACAACTTATAAATGTTTATAGCTTATCTTTCAAAACAGCTAAATAAAGATAAATTTAACTGAAAATTAGAAGCACTTAATGCATACTGAAAAGCAGAAACTGAAAGGAATGTCTTAAGACATGTTAAGAAAGACTACAGATTGCCATCTGAGATGTGTGGTTCTCTATCTCCCAGCTGGGAAATGCTGAGCAAATCAGTCAGACGGCGTCCTTAACTCAGAGTTCTCTCATTCAGAGATTCAATTACCCCTAGAACTAAGATGAATAGATGATTTATATTTCTTTAATATTTCAGAGTGTAGAAATGCATTCAGCCTTTGCTGTACGCTATGCTTTGCTACGTTTCTACCCTACTATTCTTAACCTGTTTTTTCTCTGCATCTATATAGGAACTTCAAAGTGTCACATCATTGGTAGGGAAGGCAAAAGAAGGATAACATACTGATGTTTCCTAAAGGACAACTTAAATTAAAACAGTTTTGACACATGCTATCAATGTCTCTGTTTAACAGTATTATTGCCCTTGGTAACAGTAGCTATTTTCAGATTATTGTTTTGCCAATTATATATCTTAGGCACTAATTATCAGTAAATGACCATATTTATCCATATTAGTTTCAAGTTCCCTAATGCAGAAAATGTTCATGACAGTAAATTTTTAACTTATCCTGTGTATTCAGCTCCTGTTTGTCCATTGATGGCCTTGTGAGAAAGTACATAAGCTATAGGACTAGCAAAACTTCTACCTAAGTAAACCAGTGATTCTCAGGAGAGAAATGCAAAGCAGATAAAGGGGGAGCACGAATCCCACAACCAAGTAAATCCAGCTGATTCAAACACAGCTACAAGTTTGTCTGCAGCCTACAGCACGCACTTGACAGCAATGGAAAACCATAACTGAGGTAAAGCTAGAAACATGCAGCACTGCGAGCACGACGCACGGATTCAGCTCTCTTTGCCATTTTCCCCACAGAGGACTCTTACACGGTGTGTCATCTTCGTTCCACAGGAAAAGACAGCACAACTGCAGGTAAATCATTACCACTCTCCTCTGCTTCTGTGGGGTTTTCTCAGGAGCTTTAGGCACCATGAGGCTTTGCCTCATCAGCTTCCTCTTCTGCTCAGTTTTCTCACACTGAGCCAATCTAAACACAAAATGTTTTCAAGATCCTTGTTATTATTCAGTACTGGAAATTAGCGGGGTAACTTCTGTCTGGGGAAAAAAAAATCTGTCCTAATTTCTACCATAAAATACCTTGTAGTCAAAGAGTTTCCTCTGCGTGCCCGGGCCCAGTTGCCCTTGGTCACAGAACCATCTGCTCCTGCGCTCAATCCAACCCTGGCTTCCCAAACGCTGAATTTCTTCCAGTTTTCAACATGGCTAGACAGGAGAAGTCAAGCTGGGTTATGAGAAATACAGTCACAAAACACTCTTTTTCCCCTCTGAGCATAACTCCGCACTCTTATGGAAGAGCCCTGGGAATAGATTTACTATGCTTTCATCCACTTCACGCAGTCATGAGACCGGATTTTTTTTTTTTTAATGGCAAAAACCTACACGACACACAGAACTCTGCTGTCTGCAGAGACAGGTGGCATGTTCTGTAGCACGTGCACACCAGTCACCCCACCACTGTGCTCAATACCTATCTCAGACAGTATCTCCATTGCTCTTGAGCCTGCACAGAGATTACAGAACACCCTCATCCATGACTTCCTAATTTTATAACCTCACGAGTCTCTAAAAGGTTTTGCATATATCAAATATATATTTTAATTAGTCTAGCAGCAAAGGTGACTCTTATTAAATTTAAGTCTACAATTTGAATTAGTATTTGGAGGATTTATTCTAACACTAGTTTTCACTCAATAAGGACAATGGAACTCAACATAGCTGACAAGAATGCCTTATTCATGGTACCTTTACGTTGGAGCTTATCTAACAGATCTTTCATTTAATTCCTTGAAGAAAGAGTTCATTTAAAAAAAAAATAAGGCTGATGGCTACTACTTCATTTCCTAATCCATTTGAGGAAAAAGACACCATGGAGCATATCAAGGCTTAAACTTACTGTGTCATTTCTTCATTTTCAGCCTGTTTTCTTAAATCATTAGATTCTATGTCTATAGATTTTAACGTGCAGGCAACTAGATACTCCTTTTTGTAAGCACTTCTACCCCAGTGAGTTTAAATGCTATTTTACACTCTCAACTGAACACTGAAAGGGGAATGTTACACACTGTATTAATGCTGACTACTGTGGCCAAGGTCTGGCTTCAAAAGCAGCCCCAGAATTTTCTTCTGGACACTATTACCAAGAAATTGGAAAAAAAAAAAAAAACGAATCACGTCACCCTCTCCAAAAATAAGGAAGTAAGCAAAACTGAGATTTTGTTTATTTTCAAAGCAACGTTTGGGTCATATTCTATTTTATTTTCTGCGCAATTGTAAAGGACTTTTCTTTTAAGGAGAGTTAAAAAAGATATCTAAGGTCACACTGCAATATTATCTGATTCCAAGGACCTCAACTTGTAAGGAAACTCTCACATATCATGAAGGTGATGCATAGAAAAACTTGTGCCAGAGAACAGCAAATTAAATTAATTAATTCGGAATTCTGCCTGCATCATCACAGCCAAGTACTCATCTATAAAAAGCATACGCCTGTGTGCCCCGCTGCTAGCACCCTCCTCACTGAAACTGGCATCTTCTGAGACCGCATCTTCAGCCTGTGGCCTTCCTTCCTATTTATAGCTGGGCAAGCTTTCACAAATATTTATAGACAAGGAGCACTTTGCAGAAGATACCAGTTCAATTCCTAGGCCGAGATATTCAACGTAAGTAGTATCTTCTGAAGTATATTTCTTAATGTATGTTTTATTTAAACACAAGCATTTACATTATAATGATTTGAAACAGCCATTTGTATCAGTAAAGTTGTTGAATACAGCAAGCTTACACAGCTGGACTAATCTGAGAAGAACTTCAAGTCCTTACTAACCCTGCAGTACCCCCAAAAAGAGAGAATTAAAACAAACAAAGCCATTTAAAATACTTAAAATTTGTAAGGGCAAAGACATTCTGTCTTTTATTTCTGTACCTGACATTGCATGTGATCCTGCTGTTATAAGAATTAGGAAAGTGGATGTGATAAGACACCATCAATATCATCCTGTTAAAGCATGAGACCATCACAGACAAACAGCAGCTGACACATGAATGTAGCTGAAGCAAACCTGCCTCGCCCCTTCTTGAAGTATTTGGAATAAAAACCAGAATTGCTCTAAGCTGACAGACGCTCTTACTCTCATATTCACTTGCTGTTCACCCCAAGCAGAAAGGAAATATCTAGGAAAAAGCCACGGGATTGCACTGGGGTAAAGCAGAAACCTTACAACCAAGCTTCCAGGTCAGCGCTGCCTCTGCAAGTTGATCACTCAACTCACTACTGATCTGCAGCACAATGCAGCTTGATTTCAATTTCCCAAAGAGGTGGAGGAAGAGGAGAATGCATCCAGCTGATGAAGCCCAGCTTAGGATAACATCTACTGAAAGCTCTCTGCAGAGGAGCGCACAGAAGGAATGCCACAGGAAGGAATGATTGTTCATGCTTCCCCTCTGCTTTCTCCTTTATTTAATCCAGAAAATATTTAATAACCATGATTGTGTTCAATTGCTGTGATGGTGTGCTCCTCACCCTCCTTTTATACCCCTAACTTCCCCCTTGGGCCTGACCTTGCACAGGCAGGCAATGACCAACAGTACTGATAACACTCTCTCTAAGGCAGATGAACAACTTCAAATCTGTCTCAGACCAGAGGGCTGGAAGAACTGATAGCAGCCACCTGGTCCAACAGCTGAGGGACACCTGAGCATGTGCCTAAATACACAGTTTGTCAGTGAGTTGATCATCTCATCCCATAAATAGCGGGTAGCCCAAGAGCCCCTCAAGCTCTCTTGCATGGCAGTGGGCTGCCATTTGATCTCCTCTTGAGTGAGGATGCTGCTTGAGGTTACACCTGTGCAGAAATCCCTTGTGCCTTGATGTTAAGGCACTGTGCCGATCCTGTACAGATCCTCAGTAAGTGACTAGTAGTTTGTTTTAGGCTTTGTTAGCTTTGCTAAGATCACATCTTTGATTGATTGTAAGCTTTGTTAGCTTTGCTAAGATTATATCTTAGAATGATTGTGTACGTATGATCCCTTAGCATAAACTGTTGACCAAGGTTGAGACTAGGGGTGGGTCCAGCTGCACCCAGGCTCCTTACCGCCACGGTTCAAGGAGTTTAGAAAGCAAGGAGGTCCACTCTGTCCCACTTGACTCAATGGGAGGGTCTTGTCAATGTGTGTTTTTAAACCTACCCTCTATGCAGTAAGTGATCAAGCATATCCACTCGTCTCCAATTTGGTTAAGTCACTGTTAAATCGCTACATTATATCAATATACACCTTTCTGCTTCTCTCTTATGAGTTTAGTGTACAGTGCAGTTGTTTCCATCCATGACAATTTCACTCACAGTATCCTCCTGTGCATATCAAAATCCTATCTCCGTTGAAAAATGGAATTCCAAACAGTTACAGAAGGCCATTCATTTTCTTCAAATTTTTGTCTTAAACAAAGACTTGTAAGATTTTTAGCTAATTAAATTTAGCAACGGTGCTTGATACGTAGCTTTAAAATATCCTTCCTTTTCCTGGAAGCAAGATTTAAGTATCTCTGGCACCATAACTGGAGTAAGTAATGTCAGAGCTTACTTGCCGTGCTACCTTAACAAAACAGCTCCTGAGTGTTTCATTAAAAGTGCTAAACATATTTCAGTGTTCTGAAAAGGAAGCTTGCGAGGAACTTATATTTTGCACAACTGGCTCACTTCATTACACGTACATTTCATCAAACACTCTGTCAGCTTATTTCCAATCCAATCTGTTATTTCCAGTGCAATAACCCACTGAAAGTTAACCCATCTGCACGTCTCACGAAGATCAGCTCATTAGTTTCTTATCTACCAACCTACTTAATTACATCACATAGTATAAATTCATTAATTTTAAAAGAAGCGATACATCATTCTACAGACTGGTCTTATTTCTATCCAGTTTCTAACGGATAGTTTGATCCCTGCTGCAGAAATTGCCATTCATGCAGTCTCAAATTCAAAACAGATAGAGCTCGCTCTAACTCAGAGTGCCAAATGCAGCAGATGAAGTAAAAGAGCATTTTGATATTAACCACGATACCTAACAGTTGACCTTTAAAATCAGATCAAAATGGCACTTCTTCAAAGCTATATCTGCTCTAATCAAATAGAATGTAAAGCAACAAGAGACTTTCACTCAAATATTTACAGGGCTTTTTAATTGTTCAATTGAAATATTTCAACTTTATTACACTGGGGAGATTTACATGAGCTTATTACGACTTTATAGACTTGATCTGGTTTAAATTATGAAGCTTCCTATGTAAAGATCCAGATTAGAATTTCTTTAATCAGCTCAAACATATAATATTTGAATTAACCATTCTTACACAGTGCTTTTCAGGATAGGGGTTTATCATACATCCAAAAAAAAAAGGGGGGGGACACAACTGACCAGGAAAGGCAAGAATATATCGGGCAGCAAGCCGGCCAGGCTGATCACCAGAGCTTGACACTAGACTTGACAGGGGAAGAGGATATACTTGTGAGTTACAGAGAAGAGCCGGAGAACACTGTCACATTAGGAAGCAGCAGGGGAAAACCTCAGATTTCTCCCAGAGGAATTGGGGAGGGCTCCTCCAAGAGGGTAACATGGCCAACAGCCCAGTGGTAGCGCTTCTACAAATGCACGCAGCATGGGAAATAAGCAGAAAGAGAGAGAAACTGTGGTGCAACTAGAAAACTATGAGCTAACTGATATCACAGAAACACGATGGGTTGAATCATACAGCTGGAGTACTGTGACAGCAGGCCACAAGCTTTTTAGTAGGGACAGCAAGGCAAGAGGAGGGAGGGAGTTTTCCTTTATGTTAAGAAGTGGATTGACTGCAAAGAGCTGCCCCTGAGAAAGAGCCATGATCAGGTTGAAAGCTGGTGGGTTAAAATTAGGGACCAGACCAATAAAGGACATCTGGTGGTCAGGGTCTGCCAACAAGCTGCCTGATTAAGGGGAGCCTCTTACAAGGCCTTCTTGCTTCAGCTGCAGTGATGAGGGATTTCAACCACATGGAAATCTGCTGGGAAAACAACACAGTGAGCTGCAAGCAGCCCGGGAGACTCCTACAGACCACTGAGGGTACCTTCCTTGTCCAGTTATTGGGCATACCAACCAGAGGTGAAGCATTACTAGGCCTGGTTCTCACCAGTGTGGAGGAGATCATTGAAGAGGCTGAGATCAGAGGCAGTCTGGGCAGCAGTGACCATGCCCTGGTGGAGTTTCTGATCTCAAGAAACATGGCGGCAAAGCACAAACTTCAAGAGAGTGAACTCCCAGCTGTTTAAGGAATTATTGGACAGGATCCCCCTCAAAAACTGTCCTTAGGGACTATCAGAACACAAAGGCTCTCTACCGCTTTAATGTCCAGCTGTTCTCCAAGTTAATCGGTCCGTGCACAATGCCAGAAATTTCACACGAGATATTACCCCACAATGGCTGCATCATACCATTTTCCCATGAAGAAAACTATCTTTCTCCCCAGGTCTGTCTGTGTAGATACAGCCCCTAATTCAACAAAGCACTTAAGCCTGATATTTAATGCTTTATTTCAGCAGAATTCAAATGCACATGTAAGTGCTTTGCCGAACAAGGAAGGATTTAGGCATATGCTTAAGTACTTTGCTGAACTGGGACCGTCTTACTATTTATAGAAAGCTTTTTGTTCTGGTTTTATTGTTCAACACTTACAGTCATCCTATGGCTTTTCCTTCTGTATGCTTTCCCATGGTAAAGAAAATCATTTAGGGACACGATTTTATTCCAGAAGTCCAAGGTTTAAAAATCAGGGTAGTTATCATAAGCTTCACTGATCTCATCACTTTTAAGCCTCATTTACAGAAGAATAAGCAAAAAAAAAAAAAAAATTGGACTGAATTGCTGGGACTTCTGAAGCCAGAAGTCATGTATAACAACAGGTTGAAAAAGCTTTCCCCCCCACATCATGGAGGCATTCATACAGGAACTAAACAATAATGTGCACACCTGCAAGGGTTCCGTTCAGCTTGCCAGGTGTCCCTCAGTGTGCAGTACACTGCGCCATAGGCAAACTCAGGCAGGAGCACGTCTGAAGCAGAGCTTCGTTCAACCTGAGCAGACATCAGTGCTGTGCACCCATTGCTGCTGCAGAGAGGCTGGCAGCAAACAGCCACAAGTAGTTTTCCGAGAAGGCAAATACTTCCAAACAACTTCCAGTTCAACACCAGGCTCTGAGTGTATTCATTCAGAAAAACCTCTCTCCATGGCAGAGGCTATCAGCTCATCCTTCAGGGTTAACAAATACATTCTTACAAACATTTGCTTCCATTAACCAATTTCTCCTCACTGATAGTGATGTGATAACAAAAATTCTGCATCTCCCTAGAAATCTCTAAATACCACGTTCGCTTTATTAGAAGTGCCAGTGATCCACTGCTGTTCTTTTATAGACTGTATGTCCCCACAAATACATACACAGGGCTTCTATTTCTTGTATTAAACACAGATTATCCAGACGCAGTGCTGTGTTCCTGGGATGACTGAAAATGTGGCTAGAACAAATTGGTAGGTTTAAATTGACATTCCTCACTTAAAACAGATGTGAAAGGCATATTTCCATTCAAAGCAATAGCATATATAAGATCATTCAGGTGTTCAAATGGTTTAAGAGGAAAGGACTCATCTAGGTTTCTTTGGGGAATGGAAGGAGAGAGAAAACGACAGAGGAGAGGCAGACAGTAAAAGACAAAGAGAGAGCAGGTAGGATGAAAGAGCCAGCTCCTTGCTGCCGCGGAACAGCGAAGGCTGCGGCACCAGACGCGGCTGTGCTGAAGGAGGAGGGCTGTGGGAGCAGCACGGCTCCGCTGTCACGTTTGACGCAGAGCCCACGCTGCACAGCAGCAGCTCCTGCTTCGCCCACCTGCCACTCCTCTCCCGTGCAAATCCTCCGCTGAGCCTCTGCGGAGGGCAGCTGCCACAGCAACGCCCTGTGCCCGATTCTTCCTGCGCTCGACACAACGGGGTCCTACACATCCCTCTACCTACCCGTATGTAAACGGCATCAAAGACTCCATCACCAGCCTCTCCTGTAACTTAAGACTTTCATTCTTGGCCACCAGCTGCACTGAAAGGGAAAAGTTTTCCACAGAAACACATTATTTCATCAGAGCACCCCTGCAACGTAGCCCAAAGCCACTGAAATCAATGAGAGAAACTTTTCATCCTGTTCAGGAGTTACTGAATGAGACTCCAATGATCTTCAGCTGAATTATTAATGGTGACTTATAAGCCGCTTTTACCATTGTAATGGGAAGAGCTCTATTAGCCACCAGTTTAGAGTGCTATTTTCAAAAACACCCAATTGATGTTGGATGCACAAACCTCGCTGACAAGCCAAAAGGACTTTAAATTGCATTTGGCTTCCATTCCTCCCCTTTTTAAAAATCCTGCCCTTAACACTTTAAATATTTCTGTTGTGTTATCTGTAACTTATTTGACAATCAAGCCCTTAATGCAACTTGGAAACAGTCTCTTGACAAGAATGCATGACTTTGTGCTAAGCTTACAAGTGGGATATTCCTCCTATGAGCAGGAAATAATTGTAACTGAAAGAGTTTTCTGTTGCAGGCAGGTTCTTCTACTCGATATACACGGGTTCTCTGCACAGAGCCCACAAGATAAACACCAAGAATACTGGTGTTTTCACAAGAAGAGTCTGGGTTGTTTAGAAACCAACACACTTCACCCTTATTTAAGTGGCTTTAACACTCTTTTTGAGTAACGTCAGAAATATCTTGCATTACCTTGCACTTACAATACTACTTTCCATCCAAAACACTCAGTAGCTTTACAAATAGTAATGAATTAACCCTTGAAACACGCGGGGCAAGTACATACTGCAGGAGTTTAATTATTAATCCAAAACAATAGCCCAGCAAAGCCAAGCAATTTGTATGAAGAAAGAAAGCACTGCCTAACGAAGCAAGCAATCCACAGGCAGCCTTACTGCCCCTGTGCCGTGCCCCAGCCATTGCCCACCCAGCACTGTCTCTCATCCTGTCAGGCCACTTCCCTGAGCAGGAAGCACATTTCATTATCAAGGTGGAGCTGGGCTAACGAGATGAAGGTACCAACATGGAAGATGTTACCAAAGCTGCAGCTGCATTTTATTCTGATTAACAGGAAAGCATCGAGTGAGATCTTAGGGCAGCAACGTATTTCCAGTAAGCACTATCACAAGTCGAGAGAATTCACTACTGTATTAGATGGAAGATGTGAAGGAAGCACAAAAAGAGAAGTGAAATTCAGGGCAGCAACTTCAGCAGACTCCATCAAATCACTGTAACATCTCCCGAAGAGACGGTCTTAGAACCCAGGAGTTCAGGAAAGCTGACAGTCATTAACAAAGCCAGTATAAAATAGCACATCAGACAATCCCAATGCAGAGGAAATACAAGAAGCATTGTAAGAGATGATTTGCTGTTACATCCAGAGTCTTCAAGGTCTTTGACTATCAGAAGAGATTGTGCAAAAGGTGAAACAAGAGCGTTTAACAAAGAAGACGCAGAAAAGAACGGCACAACCATCTCAGGTATGATCCAGATGAGCTGACACACAAAAGGATCAACAACTAATGAGGGACACAGAAAGGCAACCAAAGGTGGATCTGTTAATACAGCAGAAGGAAAGGGAGACAAAGGTAAGCAAAGGTTCTGGGATTTAACGGGAAAGGAGTGAAAATAACGGATGGTTAAGAGAAAGCTGAAGTATTCGGTGCTTCCTTCATGTTC
Organism: Numida meleagris; assembly: GCF_002078875.1. NCBI lineage: Eukaryota > Metazoa > Chordata > Aves > Galliformes > Numididae > Numida > Numida meleagris. Next base: position 3,347,684 of record NC_034419.1, on the reverse strand, counting down.
TTGTAATGTCTTTATTATCCTTACAAAGAAAAAAAAAAATCAAAAGTAATTCTACCAAGAATACAGGACTACCGGCATGAAGGAAAAAGAAGAGGTTAAAAGATACTGAGGGAAGCCAGACACAGTCAGTTTGACAGGGCATGACAAAGTTCCCTGCAGAGGACTTCAGGAATTACCCAAAGCCATCCCCAACCATTAGCTATTACATTCAGTAATGCACCAAGGAAGGGTAGAGTCCCCAGAGGACTGCAAAGAGGCAAAAATAATATGCAACTTCAAATAGAGCACGAGTCGAGGAACTGCAAACAATCCACCTCTCTGTTAGAGCCAGGAAGATGCGGAAACAAGCTAAATTGTCACACGAGCACCTAAAAGGATCGGGTCCAGGAAATAACCAAGTGTCAAAGTCATGAAATGTCTTTTTTTATATGATAGCCAGCCTTCTAAAGAAGGGAAAAGCAGTAATCAACAACATATACTGGCTACCATAAGGCCTTCAGTACCTGCCCAGTGTGGTATTTTCATAGGACTAATACGAAATTGCAGCCTATGGGGGTGCAGTTTCTTCTAAAAAATCTGGCACAAATTAAAAGCAATTCCTAAAATACCCTGTCAATGGAATATAATCTCACACGGCACACTGCAAGAATACAGGTTGGACTAGAGGATCTCCAGAGCCCCCTTCCAACCCTACGGTTCTGTGGTTCCACATGATTCTGTAGTACAGCCAGATGTACACAGCAACAAACCTTAGCCAAGTGCTTGCAAAGTAGTCAGTAGGTTCCGCGTCATCCTCGATACTTAAGTGGACAAAAGCAAACTACAAAATAAAACCTCATATATTGAAGAAATTGTTCCAAAGTGAAGTGGAAGCAAAGGTAGTGAAAATCCAGAAACCAAGGAAAAGGACAAAGGAGAGCTCCAGCCGGGCTGCTGCTGGGAGGCGGCTGTAGGCTGTAACAAACACCACGATGGTGTTTTCCAGGAAGTCTTATGTCATGCCGGGAATAGAGCAGGAATGTCACATGAAGTTAGCCTGTCCGTTTTCCTCCACTCTTAAGAAAGTCAAAAAAAAAAAAAGAGATTCACAATAAAAGGAACTCTCTCCTGTCATCTCATATGGCAGGGGGGCATTAAGCATTAGCAGAGCCAAAAAAAAAATTGGCAGTGAATGGTGTTGGGCCAGACAAATAGCAATAAAACTATTTTCTGGAGGAAACAAACTCCACAGACCATACGGGCATTTTCTTGTTCCTATTTCTTTCAAATTCCTCAGCACTTGACAGAAAGGCTACAGGACATAACACGTGCATTTTTCAGAGTATTTAATCTTTCACTAAGAATCAGTCTACCTTCTCCAGAATGATTTTCTGTCATTTACACATTTAAACAAAGGTGGGCTTGCTTTTTGTCAGTCTTTTGGATACTCAGTAATTACTTAATTATGAAGAACCCAATAATGCGGCATAGATCTTTTCCAGATAGTTTACCTTTTGTCTTCACGTAATTACTTTCTAGTATATAGAGACCAGAATTCATGGCAGTCCTGTATTTTGAATCCACAAAAACTGAGTTGAAGTTAAATATCCTACATGCTAGGAAAATGCTCGTAAACATGTGTAGATCTTGTAGAATAAAACTACTGCATTAAAGCTAAATTTGAACTTAAGACTCAAACTTGGATGCAGTAGAATAGCTGTATATGCAGCCAACACTGCCACTGATCAGTTTTTTGGTGTAACTTTATTCTCAAAGCCAGAATTTTGCTTTTTCTGCAACTGTTTGCCAGCACCGAAAAACACACAGAACAATTTCCTCAGATGATAAAGAACCAAAAATCTCCAACGTTTTGGGAAGTAAAATGAATTTATCATAAGCTTCAGCAGTTGCTATCAATAAAATTGCTAAGGAATCTCCCAATAGCAAAGGATGTATTTTTGCTCTTGATTATCATAAATCTCCTCATTTAAAGCTCCTGCTTAGAAACCTTTTAAGACACTTCTGCAAATACTCTCCAGGAACCCACCAACCTGTTGGGAGTTTCCAGCTTAGGTCACAGAGAACATTTCCCCCAAACAAGTTCACTACTACTTCAATCCTCTTTTGTTATTAGCCTGTTAAACAATAATAGTATTACTAAAAGGTTTAAATATCAAGAAAACACCTGCAATAAAAACTGAAATGCTGGACAGACTACTTTTATACATTCTGCTGAATGCAATCATATCTTTATAGCATCGCAGAACGGTTGGGTTGGAAGGGACTTAGAAGATCATCCAGTTCCAGCCCCCTGCCATGGGCAGCCTTGCCAGTACAGATGTTCAGCAACTACAGCCTCAAGGTGACCCTGGCTTCTGCACTGTAAAACAGTGCACAGGGGAAGCCTGCTCCAGCCTTGCAGCTCTGAATCCTTTCCCCACTTCAACAATCAAATTCAACCCTTCCTTGAGTAATTTGCCAGCCCACACAATGCTTTCCATATAACCACACACCATGTATACAACTGACTGCGACAAGTGGCAGGGCAAACACCTCCTTCACAAGAAGCACCAATGAATGAAACCAGTTTGGGCTCTGAAAACCCCAGTGCTATTACTTCTTAAAGGCGTTTCACCATACAATGAATAAACTCACTGTGGAAACAAAGATTCCTGTACTGACCACTGCTACCTCATACACGGTATCACTGTTGTTGCTCTCATTCAGCAACTCCACATGCACTCAGCCTTCTGCACATGGCAGCTTCAGGGAGCCGAGCAGCTGTGGGCACGGATGGCTCAGAAATAGGAACAATGGGAAGACCACAAAACCTGCCAGCACTGCGAGCCCTGCAGACTACAGGAGAGAAACAGTGGAACACAGAGAAACAGAGTGCACAGAGAGTGGCAGCTGGGGCTGAGGGCACCCACCTGTGTGCAGCGATGGGAGGAGCCCCGGCTCTCCGCAGCTGATGGATTTCCCTGCAGGGAATGCAGGGATGCAAGGAGCCCTCCCAAATACATTTGCTATTGTACGTGTTAAACACATAGCAGCTTCTGCCTCCGAGAAACATGTAAAGCCTTCTAGGTTTACATTCCAGTGTGCGGAGGGCGTCCCTGCAGCACACCAGCTATTTTATTTATGTGCTCCAAAATATTCAAGAATTCTCAATGTGAGGTTCCAAATATGTGAAGACAAGGCCATTACACCAAAACCAGCTCCGTGTGAGGCACGCAGGGGGACACAGAAAAATCACAGTTAACACATCAGGTAGGATAGACTATATCAGATACAGCGAAGGGAAAAGAGTTGGTTACGTCTATTAAATGGAAGTTTGAAATATTTCAGTATTAAATAACTCCATTTGTGAAAGGCGAAACACGATTCAGATCAGACTTTAAAGAAAAAGAAGTCCTTCCAGTTCCACTGACAATTTGGAGTAATTTTGTAACCCAAATATACTGAGACCAACACCAATCTCAGCCACCATTACATAAATTACTGTCATCTTTATTATCCTATTACACGTAAATATTATTTCTCCACGTTCCCTTTTCCTTTCTCAAAGATTTTAGATTTTTTCTAAAAAACTACTGTCCGCGTTTGTCGCTTCTGTTCACAAAAGAAATACTCTAGATTGAAAGTAATCTTCGGGCTTTTCATACTTAGCTTTGTTTTGAAGCAGAGTTCTAGAGTTTATCTGACACACATTCCGATGGTAAGCTTTATTGGGAGCCCGAGCTCCATTCAGATGTTTATTTTAAAAGATTTCAGCAGCCACACAGCTCTGTTTAGATGTGAACTTTCTTCCCATTCCTGATTCTCTCCCTCGCTATCATCTCCCATCAGACTATCACCAGATTATTTAACTCTTGTCTAATTACTCTGCTTCTTCCTCATGGTCAACACAGATTTTTCCACAACTGCATTCATCATCTTGCACTATTCTGCAGTTACAGCGCATGTTTTCGCATACCAGCAAAGTTTTTTTAGCTCACTTTCTATACTTAAAATAAAGTTATGAGCAAGTAACCAGAAAATACTTTTTTTGTTGACATAGATAAACGCTAAGCCAGCACCCAGAGGATTATGTACAGGCAAACAGTCCCACCTTCCAGTCCCAACACTGAAGGTGCTGCAGTAATTGATTTGCAGCGCTTTATTCTCAGCTAACGAAGCGTAAGGAATCAGACAAATGCACCACATCCGGCTCAGCTCCCTCCAAACAGGTAACCAACACTACCCAAGGTGCCACGCTGTGTCCAGTACGTGATGTGGGACGCAGAGGAGACCTGCAGCCCTCTGAAGCAGGGTGCCAGGACACAGCGGGTATCCTGAGGCACCTCAAGACACCAGGACCAGAACAAACCAGCAGGCACTGTAATGGTCCATTTGCTCTACTCACTACCCCCCTCATAACAAATCCCAGTAAGGTGACAGCACCACAGAACGACATGTAGTTTATTAACTATCCTACAGAACTAGTCAAAAATAATAAAAATCAACTGAGTGTAATCAGGAAATAGGCAACTGAATGGTTATGGTTTGGATAGGGAGACACACCAGGAACTTGGATCCAATAGCTTGGATTCAGTCGCTTGGGAACTGAGTTTGTAGCACTGCATTTATAGAACACGAACAAAAGTCAACACCGGTAATGATACTGAATGCAAAACAGAGGTAAAATAATACTCAGCGTTATAAAACTAAACCAAATATTAATTTCATTCGATGTTAAATTGTTAATATTGACACTAAACTAAGCAGGCAGCACACGCTCATTTGTGCTAGGGAGAGCTTGCAGCCATGCTCGCCACCAAGATGGAACTCGTTAGCTCACAAAGTCGTTTTGAAGAACACCGAGCCACCAGCAAGGCACAGGGCGCACGCAGCGCAGAGCCACGAACACCCACGGCAGGCGGGCTGCACTGCAGGGCGCACAGCACAGCTACACGGAGCCGTGCAGGCAGTGCCCGCAGGCCACAGCTCCCACCAGCCCGGCCTCGCTGCGCCTCGAGGACCGGCTCACCAAGCAGCACCCCCAGCAGCTATCGCTGTGCCTTCAGAGATCTTTTAGCACTCGTTGGGGGACGAGTTACAGCACTGTTAACTTCCACGCTGTTTATAAACTTACGTTTTGCTTTATTTCAGCAGCAGCAAAGCCCTGCTCTGTGCCTTGGCTGTCATTTGTCCCCCTCCCGGCACCTTACCTCGGTACCTGCGCTCGCCAAACACCACACCGCCGTAAAAGAAAAGCAAGCACGGGCACAGAATTAGGTTATACTGCTGCCACGTGATAAAACACCACAACAATAAGGAGAAGGGGAAAAAAAAAAAAAAAAACCACAAGTAAAAGCGATCAACAAGAAACAAACGGAAATGAGAAAACTTTCTGACAGTTCAATTGAGCGAGAGGGAGCTTTCCTCCACCCCCGGCGGCGCGGGGCCCCCAGAGGTGCGGCGGACGGCGGCGTTGCGCTGCTCCCGCTGCGGGCGGCCCGCGGGGCTGCGCTGCGCTGCTGCTGCTCGTGACACGCGCTCAGCCCCGCGGGAAAACGGGAGAAGCGCAGCCCGGCCCCGCCGTCCCGGAGCTCTCCGCCACCGGAGACGCGGGGCTGCCGCTCCCCGCAGCTCACCGTCCCCTGCGGCTGCGGGAAGGCACCCGCGTCCCCTGACCGGCAACGCGCCCGTCAGCACGGCGTCCCCTCCCCGACCCCGCCGGGCAGCGCGCAGCAGCCCCTTCCCTTCGGCGCGCCGGGCCCGGGGAGCGCGGCCGCCCGCGCCCGCCGCCCCCTCCCGCCCCGCTGCCGCCTCGAGCCCCGGCAGCCGCCGTCCCCATTCACAACCCGAGCGCATCCCTCAGCCGCATCTCGCGCCCCGCCGTCCCCCGCGCCTCAAGGTCACCTCAGCGCGGAGGCAGCCCCCGCGGGTCGCCGCTCCCCGCAGCCCACCCCCGCGCCGCGCTGCCGCTCCTACCTGAGCCGGCCGGAGGAGCCGAGCGGAGCGGAGCGGAGCAGCCGGGAGCGCGGAGGCGGCCGCTGTCCCCGGAGCGGCGGCACGCGGGGAGCCGGGCCGCGCGGCGCCTCCCTCCTGCGCCTGGCCGCTGCGCTGCGGCGCTCCGTCAGACTTAGCGGGGCCGCGGCGCGCGGGGAAGCCCCGGGGGGGCGGGCAGCGCCTCTCCCCTCCCTGCCGAGCTGCCGGCCCCGGCGGAGCGGAGCGGAGCCTCCCCGGCGGGGCTGGGGCTCCCCTCAGCGGGGAGAGGCCGGCGCGGCGCCCGGCTCCGCCGCAGCTGCAGGGGGCGCGCAGCGCTGCCCCCACCTCAGGCGCGGAAGCCCCCGCGGGCGAAGGGGCGGCCTGAGGGGTGCGGGCAGCGCCCTCCGCGTGACGCTGGGATTCGCCTCTCGCACCGTGTCGGGGCACTGCCCGGGTGGGTCTGACCCCCGCCTCAGCGAGAGGGGCTGCAGGGCATCCGTCAGCGGCACACGGACCCCAAGCCTTCTGTACCCTTCGTACCCCTAGCTCCCGCTGTTCTCCAGAAGACACGAAGCCCAGGCCTCACCCCGAACGCTGAGGGAAGGAGAACCCGGCCCCGGGACACAGCACCTGTCAAAGAGACGCAGGTAGTGTGGCACGCGGGGAAGGGGGCACGAGGTACAGGTGACATATGGTATACAGAACCAGTCTGTACAGACTCTGGTAAAAAAAAAAATCTATGTAGATTTCAAAATTCTTCAACAGACCCACATCTTAGAAACATTTCCAGAGTAATAGAAGTTGGGTTTTCAACAAAACCTTGGTTTTTGTTTTTTTAAACATAGATTACATTTCCTAGAAGTTGTGCTGGGCTATATGGTCTTTCTACCACAGGAGTTAAAGCAGTTACCAAACAGCTGAAGGGGTGAGCTGAATTGGAGCATATTTGGAAGAGCAGAAACAAGACTGCTCGGTGGTGCGGTTGTGGGATGAAGGACTCATACCCATCACCTAACACCTGCCGACTGGAAATCTTCCACCTTTCTGTTGGTGAATAGCCACACAGGCCAGCCTGGGCTGTTGGACAGGTGATACACTGTTAATTATATTCTGATTTCTATCTTGGCTTCAGCACCATTTAAATTCCAGCCTTACCCTTATCTCAGAAAGGACTTAGGAAAAGTAGGCCAGCCAATAGCACACAGGTACCAGGCCCTCCATGTCTCTTAAAGCTATTTCCAGTTTGTTTGAGACTAAGAGAAGCCGTAACCATATCTTTGCGGTAATTTCACGCCATCTAGTCAGCAAAACACAAAGTCTGTGGTTCTCACAAAGTTCAGTTTCTACCTTTGGGGAAAAAAAAGAGAGAGAGACCTTTAACTATTCTGCAAGTGGCTACATTGGTTTTCTCATCTGATCTCAAACCACACACTGACTGCCAGCTGCACATCAGCATCTCTGGTGCTTTCCCCGCCACATCACTCTGTGTCACCATGAAGATCAAACTGAGAAACACTCACCAAAAATGCCCACATCTCTGTTTTAACAATGCTTGGAAAGATGGCAAAGAAAACCTGAACGGAGTGTTTACAAAAATAATCATGCAAGCATTAGGTAAATCTGGAGCTATTTTCAGCTTGTGCTTATTAATCATTTAAAGCAGATGATTGGAGTACCATTTGAAGAGCATTAGCTGTGCATTCTTACTCAGTGCATGCAAACATTCAACTATTAATTCCATGCTGCATAAAAACATGATGTCCCATGAACTGTTTTCACAGAAAGATACAATTCCCTGCCCAACCACACCTTGCCAAACATTAAGGATCCCAGAGCAGAGCTCTGGGTTTGAGTGTACACAGGACAACCTCCCAGCATATGACTCTTCTCATCAGAACACCCACAGCTGGGCAGCTACTGCAGCTGGGACTGATAACTGCAGAGCAGCACGAACAGTATCTGAAGATATTCAGCCTCTAGGACTGACTTTAAAACGATGGTGAAATAGCAAAAGCACATGGCTGTTTATCACTGTGATAAACAACAGGAGACAGAACAACATTCATTTTGCTCTCTTCTGCCTATGAAAATCTTTTCCCGTGAAAACATATATTATATACTTAATTTCTGACAGCTTTAGAAGCCAGCTTACTTTTTACAGAGAATACATGACAGTCTTCACTGTCTTAGGATATCTCTTTCTTTTACTGCAGTATTGCTTGGATTCTAATAAAGCCGCAAGATAAGGCACGCAGCTTTATCATAGCAGCTCCAACTAACGTCCTCTAATTCAACACTTCCAGTTTGTTTTGGAGCTTAGGACCATTTCTGTTCTGTTTTTTCCTAAATTCACTACACGTTATCTCAGGTTTGGGTATTCCTCTAAATCCCTCCTCATTTTCCTGTTTATATTGGGGAATATAGGCATAGTGGAGGTGATCTGCTTTGTCAAAGTAATTAGAAGGAGCAGAGATCACATAATCACCTCTTTGGCACTATGCATGCCTTAAGTCTGAACCATCTAATAATGAATTGTACTTGTCAGACACTACTTCTCAGGTTTCAGCTCCACGTTGTTTTCACAAACTACAGCTTAATTTTCACACTGCTGAAACAGAGGAGGAACTTCAAGGACACTTCAGAAGGGAGGGGATGATGGATGCCAATTCAATAGCTTATAGTTTGGATGTAATTACATAAGAATGAAATACTAATATGTTGTATTTCAGTGTGCTTGATGGAATTTCTAAAAATAGATGTATATAATACATAATGGTGCTGTTTTTGTATCAAACATACATATCATCCTCTGTCCCAATTAATCCATATGCACTTCGAGTTTACCTCGAAAGTGTCGCTGGTGCTAAATGGCAACACTACGAATGGAAGTGAAGAACACCTGATCCGATCTGCCAAAAAGTGTAGTACATAGATTAAGAGAGCAAAATGCAATCGTAAAAACTGTCACCACTCCTCACAAAACAGGCAGAAATACTGCATCAGGAGTCTTTACACAGTGATACAGAGCTTAGTGAAATGAGGGCTGGGAAAGATATTTGGAGGACCAGTATTTAACTTGCAGCCATCAAGTCCTTACCCTTTTAACAGAGTCAGATGTTTAATTAGAAGAATGCATTCTTAGTTGCTCTTAGGAAAAAACTCTCATGGTATCGGATGCCACCAAGCTATGGCATGGGGCCAGCATCTGATACAGTAGAAAGCATATCCCTGTGAATCACCAGCGTGATCTCCCGCAGTAACCTCACACCCTCACATCACAGGCTCTCAGTCAAAAGCCAACCAGTCTTACATCTCCGCTGTTTTTACAAGCCAAAGTAACAGCAGACAAAGGCTGTGACGATAACACGTTCCCTGACGTTGCCGTGAAGTCGTACAGCAGTCACCCTGTCGTGGTTCCGCACTATGAAGGTGCTTTTCACATTAAACCTTGGAATGTCATACACGCTGCAGGGGAAGACTAGAAGATAACAAAAATCTGTCCTTCACTTTGTTTAAGAAAAAAAAATAGATTTGCGATAGGGTTGGGATATTCTGCAGCTATTATTCCACAGTTCAAATTCAGCATCAATGCAAAAAGTACTGGAGTTGAGTGCAAAACACATTACATCTATACCTACACGAAGTGCCCTTGAAATGGCCCAGCTTCAGCTGTGCAAGAAGTAGAGACTTCCAGCTGCTGTGAGTAGCAATCAGTGACAGGACACAGGCTCTGAGCAAAGCTCCTGTTTGCAGATGCTGCTGGCATTTGTGACCCTGCCTAGGAATAAGATAGACTAAAAGTTACCCTTGATTTCTCTAAAAAAATAAATCTGGTGCTACCCTGGCAAAAGGAGTTCTCAGACTATGCAACTGGTTCAAACTGACATGAAGTTGATGATCTTACATCCAAAAAGCACTCAGTCAGAAACAGAATGCATTTGGAACCTGGTGGTGGTGTTCATAATACCTCTATTATAAACAAACAAACAAGCCCACAAACAAAACCCATCACAACTACAACAAAGAGCTGAAAGAATATGGCCAATGGAGTGAACATAATACAATGATTATACATTTTCTGAAAGCACCAAAAGTTATCGTGCCAGATGCATGACCTGACTTGTTTTCTTATAATTGAATGGTAAATCACAGCAGCATTTCAAGAAAAAGACGACTTTGGGCTCTGTTTTGAACTAGATACCATGATAAATGATGTCCAGTGTGGTTCTTTTCTTTCTTTCTACTACCTGATTGACTTTGTGTTCCAAGACAAATATTGAAGAAGGAGGCCATGGCTTGCCTGATCCTCAATGCTAGCAGCAAAGATTGTGAATGGGAAGGATAATTAAATCCTTGGATGTGAGGGTCATTTCAGAAATAAGAGTAAAATCCACAAAAGCAGCGAGGACATAAAGCGATATGTAAAGGTCAGTGCTGGAAAACAAGCTGACTACTGGCAAACTTGTCTCAACATTCCCATAAATTAAAAGTCAGCCCTTGCTTTCTGCAGCAGCTTCCCAAGAGGAAACAGACTCATTGATTTAAATACGAGCTGCCCTCTGTGGTTTCAGTGGAAATTTCCAGAATAAATATTACACCAAATCCCTAAAAGAAAATATTTATCAATAACAGAATTCTTGTTGCAAATAAAGATGGATTTAGAAAGGCAAACACAGAATCTACAAATGGTCCCAGCGGTCACTGTATAAATATAAAGTTTAGCTTGCTGCTGTTTGGATAAGAATTATTCATTTGCTTTGAGAATAATAACATTTCAGAGTATCTTCTAAAGATGGAAGGATGTCAGTAACATTCACGCTCTTTTGTCAGAAGCCCCTTACCTTTAATATTTAAGGACATAATGAAAAACAGTGCAGCGGCAAGGCAAACCTGCCAACACGCATTTTAAGCGAGCGATTGTTTTAAGTCATAGATGGAAGAAAGAAACCATCAGGAATTCCTTGGATCCACTCAGGAGAGACCGTGTCACTGCAAAAGGAAGTTAACAATGCTGTTAGAGCTCTCTGCGATTTATCAACATGAAGCTTGCTTTTCCACTTTTTCAGCTTCTGGCCAATACTTCTGCTAACCAATACAGTACTTATTTCTCCAAAGCCCTCTATAAATAGGAGCTCTGAATCTCTTAGCAATTACCACAAATAAGCTCTGAGGTGAGATGACCGTAAGCATTCCTGTCAGACACAGACTCCGGTACCTCCAAGCCCACGTGGAAATTAATCCCAGTTACCTGCATGCCTGATCCCATGTCTCAGGTGTCTGTGTGGTTAACTGCATAAGGAAACGGCAGCAGCAGGATAGTTTATATTCTCAGCATGTGTGGCCTTAACATTTGCACATGATCTCACCAGTAGGCTCTAATTCTTAAAAGTGTCTAAGCAGGGTCTAAGTATTTAGTACATCATCATGATTACACAGGCTTATATTCGCCACACTTAAGCACAGTTCTGAACTGTGGAGCATGCCTCCTAAACTCAAGTGTGCATGTGCACAGATACAGGAAATCAAAAGAGAAATAAATACAAGCAGATGGCATTCCAGGTTTCCTAAGATGGGTTCAGTATCACTATTTGCATCTTCCCATTATCCGGAGAGAAGTTTAAGGTGACCACAGACCTACCTTAGGAACAGGATTAATCTCTTGCACTATTTTGTAATTAGTTCCAATACTTGTCTATTGATCCTGGGCATGTAGTCTAGTGATGAGTGCATGCAGTGGAAAGGAAAAAGGTAGACATGGAATTCATTACAGGTGGAAGAAGTACAAGCCCTTATTCTTGTTTTTCATTTAGCTTTTTGTTTTCTAGTAGCACTTCAGCAACATATTGATTTACATTGTTCTAGAACTTTGAGGTAAAGAATTACTCCAAGTTTAAAACTACTCTTCATTTATTCTCAATTATTTCTGATTTTATTTGCATCAGTAGTCAACTAACTACCCCAAATCAGAGAAAAGAAAACATCCAAACAGGTTCTGTATTAATAAGGTCTGAGTGACTTTACTGCAAAAAAAAAGGCCAACAGCCTCCTGGGCTGCGTTAGGCAGAGCACTGCCAGCAGGTCCAGGGATGGAACCCGTGCCCTGCCCAGTGGTGGTGGGGGCTCCCAGTCCAAGAGAGGCAGGGGCTGACTAGAGAGAGCTCACAAGGGGCTGTGGGGGCAATTAAGAGACTCTGTCCTGGGAGGAGAAGCTGAGAGAGCTGGGTCTGTTCTGCCTAGAGAAAGAGGGCTTGGGGGATCTTACAGGTGTGACTGTGGGCAGGAACAAAGAGGATGCAGCCAGTCTTCCCTCGGTGCTGCCCAGTGACAGCAGAAGAGGCAATGGGCACAAACTGTAACGTGGGAGATCACATCTAAACAAAGAACATGAAAATCGCAGCTTTTCTTACTGTGAGGATGGTCAAACACTGCCACAAAATGCTAAGAGAGGTCGTGGAGTCTTCATCCTTGGAGATACTCAAAACCCAACCGAACACAGTCTTGGGCAAGCTGCTGGAGTTGAATGTGCTTTAAGCAGGGCAGCTGGAGGTGCCCTTCAACCTCAGCTATTCTGTGTCCTATAGGCATAAATGAAATTAGCCTCCCCATCACCACCTTGATTAAACGGTCAGTTTTATTGAAACTTTTTTCTCATTCCTATCACTATCAAAATTGTCACATTCAGTTTTAAACCTGATCTCTATCAGTAACAGTTTGCTGACAGGGAGGATCCAAACTACAGTATCTCCCAATACAACTTGCTATGCAGCTTTTAACTAATCATCTTGGATAGATCAACATCAGGATGAAATTTATTTTCAAATGCTTTTCTAGAATTCTGGAAACTTTCCTCAGTTTCTCTAAGTTTACTGATGTTGGAAATAGTAGTTATCACTAGTGTATTCTGATGATAATCGGATAAGAACTACATCAGGGATAGTCTTTGATACAGTGCTAAACAACAACAGATTACAAAAATCTCCTGCCCACCTTGCCAAAGGAAAAAAAAGTATTTAAGATCTAATTAACTCTTAGAGTGGTTTATTCTTTTTCTTGTAAGTATGTGATAACCCACCACAAACAAGTCAATGGGAGAAACACAATATTATCCTCCTAAGACAGAATTTGCATGTTTCAGGTTTCACTTCAACACCGACTCAAATGATATTTCTCAGTTAGCCTCCTATAGCTGCCAGGCTGATGCATATTCTGTCCTCACTCACAAATGCTACCTAATGAGGCAAATATTACTTTTGTATGTTATATTACAATGTGCAAATCTCATCAAAATAAACAAGATTTTCTGACTGGATAGCAGAGGAAACACATCCTGATGTGCAGAACTTCCAGAGCAGGGCAGCTAAAAAGTTGCTATGCACAGCTAGCTGCCCTAGCTAGGCCTGGAGTGCGGGGATCTCAGCAGCAGGCATGAGCTGGGGTATGCTGGAAAACAGAAGCTGGAACAGCATTTGAATAGATTGGGGCGGGTGGTCTGGTGTCCCTCTGGGATGGCTTGGTCAAACAAGGCCCTGAGTATTAGAGAAATCCACACTTGCAATTGGATGACATGTTTTCTCCAGAAACAAACAGTACCAAGACTTCCTTCCCCCACACAACTCATCTGATCACTCCAAACTGTTTCCCTGTCTTCTCTGCTGCTGGAAAGGTGCAAGGCATTTTCACGAGGCACTCAGTTCGGGGACAGATGCATTCTGCAGAGAAGCAAGGAATGCCCTCAGCAGGCAAGGGGAGCCCCAGTCAGGGAGCAGCTGCTGGGAGTCACTGTGTGCCTTGTGGCAGCAGCATCCTGATGGCAGGGGATTCAAATCTGAGAAAAACACCACTAATGTCTGAAGGGCACGGCACAGCAGTTCGTGTGGGCAGTTTGTGCAGAGCACACTGCTCTTCCCAGTCAGGGCTGCAAGGGGAGAGCTCTGTTGATCCCGACATGGTGACCACCCTGCCTGGCAGACAGGCAGAGGCAGAACCAGCTGACCAGCAATGCTCAGAGTGCTGTTACCAGTAGTGCAGAGTCCAGTTGGAGGCCAGTGACTAGTAGTGCTCCCCAGGGGTCAGTGCTGGGTTCAGTCTCGTTCAACATCTTCATCGACCACCTGGATGAGGGGAGAGTCCACACTCAGAAAGTTTGCTGGGAGGAGTAGCTGAGGCACCAGAAGGCTGTGCTGCCATTCAACAAAACCTGGACAAGCTGGAGAGTAGGGCAGGGAGGAATCTGATGAGGTTTAACAAGGGCAAATGTAGAGACTTGCACCTGGGGAGGAATAACTGCGTGTATGAGTATAGGTTAGGGGATGACCTGCTGGAGATAAGCTCTGCAGAGAAAGACCTTGAGGTCCTGGTGGCCAGCAGGTTGGCCATGAGCCAGCAGCATGCCCTTGTGACCAGGAAAGCTAATGGTATCCCAGGATGCATTAAAAGAGTGCTACCAGCAGGTTGATGGACATGATCCTTCCTCTACTCCACCCTGGTGAGGCCACATTTAGACTGCTGTGTCCAGTTCTGGGCTCCTCGGTGCAAAAAAGACCAGGATCTCCTAGAAGGAATCCAGCAGAGGGCCACAAAGATGAAGGGCCTAGAGCACCTCCTGTATGAGAACAGCCTGAGCAGCCTGGGTCTGTTCAGCCTGGAGAAAAGAAAACCAAGGGATCTGATAAATGTTTATAATTATCTAAAGGGAGGTGGGAGGCAAATGGATGAGGCCAGGCTCTTCTCGGTGGTGCGTAGCAACAGGACAAGGAGCAATGGCCTAAAACTTGAACGTAGAAAGTTCCATACTAAAATGGGGAAGAACTTCTTCACAGTAAGGGCAGCGGAGCTCTGGAACCGTGCCCAGAGAGGTGGCAGAGTCTCCTTCTATGGAAATAGTCAAGACCCCTCTGGATGTCGACTTATGTGACCTATTGTAGCATACCTGCTTTAGCAGTGGGGTTGTATTTGACGATCTCGAGGTCCCTTCCAACCCCTGCAATTCTGTGAAGGCATTTGCACAGAATGGATGTACCAAAGATGGGCTGCCCTATTAACAGGACGAGGCAGGCAGAGCAAGGTCTTGTAAATTAATTTACCACTGCTCCCCGAGTTTCCTATTTTCCCTGGTTTACCTCAAGGGTATGCTGAAGTTCTTATTTCAAATACATATTTGATTCAATCTTATGTGAGCTTCAATTAAAAAGAAAAAAAAACAGAAATGCCTGCCCTAAGGCAAATGTAAAAAGTTGGGGTGAGGCAGCAAATCAGCTCATTGCACAGAACGCTATCTTCCTAAATACCACGATCATTTTGCAATCTGAGTAGTGTATGTGCAGTTATGTAACAGCAAGAGGAAAGCAAGCCTAACTACGAAGACACATTTGAAGAAAGGTGGTTGTATTACACAGCACATCGGACAACCCTTAAAGGAAAAGCAGCTGTCTTTCATAGTACAGCAAAAAGATTGTTCCTTAAAACTTTTCAGAGTTTATATGCGCATTACTTACTTTTCACAAACCGTGATGGCACATACTAATCAGAAATTCTATACTAAAACAGTAATTATTGCAAAGTTCTACAGTTATAAAGAAGTGCTCAAATATTAATCTGTACTTTGCACAAATTAATATTCTTTTAATTATATAGCTTATTGGAATCTGAGGAAAAATGAACCTAGACAGTGGCATTCCCTTTACATTGGCAGTCACAGTGGTTTCTCAGTCGTAGGCATACATGCAGAACTTCACCAATCTCATCTTTTTCCCCCACTCCTATTCATTTATCATATTGTTACAGTAAAACAGCAAAGAAATGGATTATGCCTAATTTCTAGTACACTGAAAAGTTAATGCAAAGTTAAATACAACTTGTGTGTGTGATTGCACAAAGCACTTGTTTGACCTTGCTAAGCATTAAAAGGCATTCTAAGATTAGCTCGGCAGGTATTTCAAGTGTACAAAAAATACAAAATTCATTCTTAAAATGCTAGTACAGACTGTTTCATGCCTAAATCCTCATTGTGTTCAGTGTATTTATAGAAGGTGACTCAACTTTAAAGTGGATAAAGACATGTAAACCCTCTTTTTTTGTGGAAAAGTAGTGCACATATTCAAATGCTACCTCATCAAGCTACTACCTTCAATAAATCACATTTTGCACAGGAATGAACAAAGACTATGCCTGTGTTTCCATGTACCATTTTTTTGCCAAGGCAAGTTGCACAACACTGCAGCAAAGCCAGTCTACAGTTGGGCAAATATTTAGAGCTGGGAGAGGGGAAGAGGCAGAAAAAGGTGAAGGAGGAGAGAGAAAAGGTCAGCCCCTTCCACTCCTTTCAGTTTCGGGAGCCCCAGAAGCCCAGGGTAACAACACCTTCATCCTCCAGCTCCCTCCGCATTTCCATCATTTACTATGTCTCATTTTAATGTTCTGTCTTCATTCTCTTATTTAACCACAGAGGAAAGCCAATTACATGAAAGTGAATAGACAGACTAAGGGTAGGACAAACTGCCACACTTCCAGCAATACATTAGCAAAACAAAAATAGGATGTTTTATTCTGTGCTTTATTTCCTGTTGCTGCAGAACACCACGCTTTGAGATGTGACGTACCAGGCTGCACCAACTCATTAGCCCTATGAGGAAGACGATAAGAATTGCTTGCATGTATTGATTTGTGAAAGACACAGTATTTTATGGAGTAAAAAAAAATAAAATTTCTCTTGGTATATCTAAGAAGTTTCAGAGTCAGCAAGTTTGATACTATACTTGAGATATAAGTAAGTTATTTCATTAATTCTGCTCTACTGTGCTAAGAACTCCAGCACTGTGTTTCAGCCCCAGGTGTCAGAGGTATATCATGTCTTATGTCCTTTTACTAACAAGCTCTGTCCAAAGAATGAGAGGATGAGGTATGCTATACTGATGTGTCTCACAAGAATAAATATAAATGAGCTGTGGGATTTTTTTTTTTTATATCAGTGATCCGCTAGAGAAAATAGCATATCCAACAGGAAACCTTAAGGGGCACCCAGGCAGGTGCATGCATATCAGGAACCGCAGTCCTTGCCTCGAATTCGTGCTATTGACCTTAAAACCCTAAGAATATCACTAACAAATATTTTTACTTCTCTGTAAGAATTCACTTTTCTTGAATAAATCTGTGTTTCCAGCTCTACAGCCTTTTTGTTTGTACTCATCATTGTATGGCACTGTGTTACAGCAAAGTTCCTGATTTCCAAAGGATACATTCCTGGTCAAGTTGAACGTATCTGACCACCAGCTACAAAGATTTATTCCCCCAGATGCAACCATCTGTAAAACGTTCTCTACTTTTGCCACTTCTGAATTAATGTAACACACCGCAGCTTATCTGTGGCTTTAGTATTAGCCATTTAATCAAGACATTTTTAATCATGACATCAGATCTAGCTGAAGGTTATATTTAATGCTGTATTCAACAGCCTGCTGATAAACCAGAGCATCTTCCTGAAAACAGTCAGCAATTCTTCCAGATGTACCTGGGCTTCCTACTAAACTCAAACACCCCAAAGCGCTGTTTTTCAGCTTCCTATGGAAAACCACTGACAAACCACAACACGTCTGCTTCAGGAACTGCCTCCTGCTCCTCAGCATAACACCACCAAGTTGTGGTCCCTCAGTGGTGCTCAGGCCAGGCATCCTGCAAGATGCCCTTATGGTTCTCTATGCAACACCCCCTGACATCCCAAACATGCATGATCTTCAGGGAACATGCAGCTTTATTTTTGAAAGGCAGAAACTAAAATTTTTCTTCCAGAAGCAAAAAATTGTATTATTTTAGCTGGCAACAATCTCTTACATTCTGTAATGAGATGCTCTGTTGTCTCCTAGATCACCATCACAGTCCGTACCTCCAATGATCAGTGGGAAAGTCTGAGTCTTGGTTGCAAGTTTTATAATGCTAAAACCAAAATGGAATAATGCCCAGATAACTTCACTGTTGTTGACACTAACTGGTATCGCTACTGTGATTTCACTGTCCTAAATTCTGGCACTGAGGAACGATTACTTTTTGAAATAACCAGTGTCACAGATAGCCTTTCATTGCTGACATACTAAACATCTCCATTTTATAACTGAAATGAATACATTTATGTGAACATAGATAAGGTATTGCTCTGAGAAATTCACTCCAGGCTAGGGAATATATTCAACAAAGCTGGAAAAAATTCAGAACCAGCCCTAGACTACTGTCATAAGAGACATGAGTATGTGGAAAATTCCATTAACCTTACAGCTCTGCACTTTGTTTAGAGCCCAGGATTGGAATTCATTTGCTTTTTTTTTTGTTGAGATCCCATCATAGTTATCCAGGGTCTCATTTTAGTACAGTACAGTTCTTGGCTTGCATTCACTGTGAATTTCATATTATCCATCTCCGTCCTCTCCCCTCTCAACCCTTCCCAACAAACAAAACACTTGAACTGTCTTCTATTGACAATAGCCTGTGGAATACAGGAAAAGCACTGAGACCCCTGCAACACAGAACTGCTCACTACAACTCTTTTTAAGGGAATGACACATTCAAAAAATTTTCCTACTGCAAGTCAAATAGCTTTAAATAGGGAATATTTTAGGCATGTTATTACATAGGGATATTAAATCTTAAATACTTTATAACTGCCCCATGTGAATTACTTTGGCTTCTTGCTACTCTTAACGCCCTAAAACCATTTGCTTAAGGACACCATCTTGCAATAAGGCCTACATGGACTACATACACTCTGTGCCTTCTTTCTCTTGTCTTCTTTTTCTTCATCATACACATTTGCAGGCAAAGTCTTTCACTTCATTCCAGCTTCTTTCCTTTCTTCTTCCTCCTATTACGATAGAAACTATTTAAGAATTAATGCGCCGCTAGCGTAGTGACTCCTTGGTCAGTTTCTCTGTTTTTGCTTTGACATATAACAACCATTCACGCTGTGAATGGCAGCTTTGGGAGGAATAAAGCAGATCTGATGCTTTGCCACTGAGCTAAGCAGAAAGCAGGACAAGACTCGCAGGCAAGGTAACGTATTAAAGCCTCAAAATGCAAACCTATAAAATAATCAGCCTGTTTCCTGGCCTTAAGAGAAACCATGTTCCTCATCCCACCAACAACTCTACTGTTTATGTCACATATGCACAACGTAACTAACACGAAAAGCCACAGCATCATTTTTAATACTTACGCACATCACAAAAACAATTCAGAAGTGGAAGTTAATTCCCAACAGGCTGAGCACCAAGGCTTCAAATGGACTCTTAATATTTTAAAACACAAATATACATTACTGAACTGTCAGCTGCAAAATGTCATTCGGCAAACAGCAATGTCTTATCCCTAGGAACTTCCAAGTATGTCAGTGATGGGAAAAAATGAAGATGTTAAGACTAAACCCACAGGCAGCAACCAGCATGTTCCTATCCTTCAGGTTCAACTTAGGGCCCAGACCTGCTTAAGAAATGTGTCTTTGACTCCAATAATGCCTTCAGTACCTAAACAAGGAATCAGAATACGAGTGAAGGAAAAAAGTGCAGTAAGTCATAAAATGAGCTCACCATCCAAGAATAATGTTGGAGCACGCACCATGACAGAGAAACAGGGAAAAGGGAAGCAATGGTTTCAGATCATTAGAGTTTTGTGGCACCCCTTGTAACAAACCTACCTTTACCATAGGCCTGTGCATCCACTGAGAAACCAGCAGAAAATATTATTTATCTGAATAATAGAGAACAGTGCTAAATATTTGACAATCCTGTCCAACTCAGTGTTGGCAAAATCGCTATCATTCTTCACGAGATGCATTTCGTATTCATATTTTGTACTTGATGTTACTGTCATAAAAATGCCATTTGGACAGACCATTAAGTCCAGGTTTGTGCTGCCTTTCTGTAGATTTTTTTCTCCTTTAACGAGGAGGATTAATGTTATTGCATGGAAGTGATAAAAATGACAGCAAAGATGTACAAAGCAGCGATGGTATTCAGCGGTGGAGCAGAAGAGATTCGAGGCCTTCTGTAAAAACTGAGATTCACAACTATGCAATATAAAAGCAAGGAAGTCTAATACTAGACATAGCGTAGAAATAATATTAATCCTGCACTACTGACCATCAATATACTTGAAAGAGCACAAATACAGATGTTCTGAAACTATTCTTTCACTAGGGATTACATCCTCACATAATTAATCATTTCTATCAGAAGAGATAGAAGTGATAGATTCTTCAGATGTACTGATTTTTCATACATTTTAGGATGGGAAAGCAGAAATTGTTGAGGTTTTTAAAAGACCTTAAAAAAGGTGAACCACAAACACTGTTTCCTTTGCCACCTCATTTGGCACATTAAGATCAGGAGTAAGCTCTTCCCAAACCTAGACAATGAATAGTATATCCAGTGATCTGCAGCAGAAGCTGAATATTCAGATTTGAGTTTCTCCTCTTAGCTTTTCTTTGGGACAAGCAGCCATCATGCACATAGAAAAGAAACATACAAAAGAACTGTTATTTTTCTGTTTGTTTTTGATCCTTGGTTTATCCTCTTTCTGTGCCTTCAATCCAGTCACTTTCATTCCCTTGGCAGAGCTGATGGTTTGACGCCAGTCATTTACCATCAGGTGAATGACAGATTCCTGAAGGTACTCAAATATTACCACCAAAATCTCACTTGCATGTAAACAGCTGATAAACCACATTCCAAATAGCTCACTATGTATATTCAAATACAGATCTCACTCACCTAACCGTTATCTGTGCTGGCAAGCTTCTTCCAGATGACAAAATAGAGTGAAACGGAAGAACAAACAGCAAGTGCAGTACAAGCATTTAAGCTGCAATAAAAATGTTCAAAATGTTCAGATCAGAATGATGGACACGTTATTGTAGCCATCTGAACAGAAGATAACCCTTGGAACTAATAAACAGCTTTTCATTCCTTCCACAATAATTTTCATAAATAAGCTAATAAGAGGCTAGAATTTGTAAATATGTATTTTTTAAAACTTGTCTTTTTCTAAGGTGACAAAGTAAATGTCAAAAATGAGTCAAAAAAGGCTTTGAGAGGTTTTTCCAGTCTAACCCCAGCTCCAGGAGGAATACTCTGTATCCAAACCATTCTTTGGAGTCTCACTTCTTAAACCCATTCCTGACCATAAACCCTCCTAGGCCATCCATTCCAGGAGTGGATTATTTTTATATTTGAAAGGCTTTTCCTGATGTGTGGCCTAAATTCCCATCCAATTTAACTTACCACTTCTTGAAGATGAGTTTGTTGCTATTCTCTTTGCAATTATCATTTATTTATTTGTAGAGTCATAGCATTTTACCCTCAGTCTCGTCTGCTGTAGACTAAACACACCAATTCCTTAAATCTTTCCTCATAGGTCACAATTCCCAGACCATATTCCTGCTCCCCCTCACTGGATTCCCTCCAAATCATCAACATCTTCCTCATCTTCCCTGATACTGGATACAGGGCTCCATTGGGAACGCTCTCAGTACTCAAGCAGAAGGATATACATCCGTGTTTATACACCCAGGTGCTTTTTATTTTCGTAATCATTTTGTTTAACAAGAGAAAGAAATTATCGGTTCTTGTTCAATTTCTAAGCCATTTCAACCCCCTTTACTTTGAAGCTCTTAACTTTAAAGAGCAAAGTTCTATTTTTTTTTTTTTGCCTGTTCAGTTGACAGAGTAGCCAACTTCTCATCTTACAAACATTCACTGATCTTCAGGAGCGTTCGGGATCCTTCATCCTTGTCTAGACAGTATCATGTCCATAAGCAGGACTTGCAGTATAAGATTTCCTAAATTAAATTTGCTGTGTTTCTTGCTGTTTTCCCCTCCTCCCACTTGCAATGCCTATACACAAAGATCCCGTGATGGTGTTTGTGCTATATTAATCACCCAACACATGCTCTACCTTTAGATTTTGATTGCCTTCACATTTGGAAAATTAATGACTGGAAAAGTTAAGGAAATTTGTCCTTCAGGTATACTGCAAGTGATATTCCTTGGAACTACCTTATGCGCAGATGTCTAGCTGTCATTCTCGATCAAATACAGCAAATAACAAGTGCCAGGCTGCATTTCTACTTACTGGGGAGATGTTAGCAGAACTGTTAGAATACTAAACAGAGCTGGGAACGAATATCAAAATTAGGATAATGCATACAGATTGCCTTATCTCTGATCCAAGAAAATCTTTAAGTATATTTAGGGGCAATTTTATCCTGATGGCACCTGCAAGGAATTTTTGAAGTCTTCTGAGGAGCTTTGTGACCCCAGACTGAGAACTCCGTACAGCAATTAGAAATTAACTGAAATACCCAGACATACTGAAATAGGAATCCTTTTTTTCCCCAATTACATAAAAGCTATTATTACATTGGTTACATAAACATTTTAACTGAGGAAAACATTGGATAATTGAAGACATTCTCCCCCAGCACCAGTTAACCACCACTCCTAGCACAGCAAGAGTGAAATTAACTCAAAGTGTTCATACTGTAAAGCTGCTTCTGCATGTGGATGATACTGTGTTCTCCTTTCAATCCATTTCTCAAAGAAAGAAAACATCTAAGACTACTCTGAAGTTCACCTTTTGTTACACAGTTACATACATTATCTTTCTCTCCAATACCTTTCATCAGCGTCAAGAGACTATCCCACAAGAAATCAGATAAAAAGGACGCTGAGTAATTTCTCTGTGCTTAACTAGCAAGAGCAAGGATACCTTGACTTCATCTTTGCTGAGAAACAGAACATATTCTGAACTGCAGAAGGGCTGCACAGCTGATCAGCCACTATTCAACCTGCAACGTGTTGCTAAACTGTTTGGTTTTGTTTTTTTTTTTTTTCCTAAAAACCAGTCTTCTCTCTGGAATTAACATGCAAAAAGATTCCAACATTCACTACTTTTTTTCAAAAGCAAAACAGAAATGAAAGTTTTTACCTGCTGCACATGCTCACCTAAAGAAGAGAATAAAATGACTGTGCTTAGCTGCTCCCGACCCACTGCTGCAGTTGGATTTATTCTGCAGAAAGATGGAAACCAGGCGACATGGAAGGAGCAGCCCCGTTGCTGTCCTGCACACACCATCACACCGGTGTCTCTGAGCAAAGCGTGACAAGGCCATAAGCCTGCTGCCGGTCCTGGGTGATGTCAGGGCCTCTCTGCGCTCCTGGGGGTGCCAGCTGAGATGAGCTAGGGAATTAACTCCTAGCTGGTAGGATTGGGATGGGTATGGAATCACTCTGAGCCCAAACCAGAGATCTAGAGAGCAACTGTTCGAGATTGGGTGGGCAGGGGGAGGGAAGAGCCGTGTGTGAGAAAAAAAGAAGTCTCCATTTTCCTTTTGCAAACCACAGCTAGATATGGCTACAGTAACAGATCTATTCTGTACCAGTGCCTCCAGCTCCCCCACAGCAATGAGCTGGTTCAGCAGAGCCCAGCTGCTGCAGATCACCAGATTCTGTCTCAGTGAGACAGAAACAGAGATCACTATCAGGTGAAAGGCAGCAGCAGAAGGTTACAGCAGACTGCATCAGGATTCAAGGATACAAACGCCTGCAGAGCGCAGTAAATGGTGCAGCAGTTCGGTGAGTGCTGAGGCAGCATTTTTCTCCAGGCAGAGACAGGGAGCTGTGGTCCAGGGCCTCGTTTATGTCATGAGCTATTTAAGAAAGAAGTTAATTGAAGTATATAAATACTGAAGGGTATTATATCAAGCCCAACCTAGATCAAGTTACAGAAGAGCATTCAAAAATCATGTAAAAGTTCGTAGGAAACTTCCCAACTACAAGAATCCACGAGACAAATTCTCAGGAAATTATTAGATATTATCTTACACTAAAAATACTAAAAATGGATGTGGAGAGGAAAGGTAGAAAGAGCACAAATTCACCCAAATGGGTCACAACTTTTTCCTAAAACTCTATCAGCATCTTTTAGAGATGAGACCATCGCCAACTAACAGCTGAAAGTAGAATTAAACCATAATTCTGCCCTCTTTCCTTTTAATTACATGCTACTTATGTAAAAAGTTAATGTAAAGCATTTTTAGAAGCATTTTCAGTAGTGTCCTCTGACAAACTCTAGTCTCATTCTTCCATTACTTGTCCTAAGCAAATACACTTTTCCTCTCTGCCACCCTTTACTGCCCCTACCAAAGCCAGAAATGGCATTTATGGGCATTGCCACCCCTGTGGTGTGAGCAGACTGGAGAACACGAGGGCACATCTCTTTCTGTTCCAGTCATTTGCGATGTGAGGAGTATTTGAGTGCAGACAGAAAACCATGTCTGAGAAACTAAGAGCAACAAGGCTAAACAAAAAGACAAAAGAAAAAAAAAAAACAAAAAAATCCAGAAGAAAGAAGGAAGAACGTAGTGTGCACTATAGGAAAGGAAAGATGCTGAGGTGAAGCAGAGCAAGGGAATTACCATATACAACTCTCACAGTAAGAGCAAGTAGAAGTGCTTTCTTACTCTGGTACCATTTCCTTTCAGGGCACACAGCATGAGTACACCCCTGCACTGTACTAAGGTGAAAGAAATACAGCTACGTAACATCAAGAGAAATTTATAGACATTTGTATCTGTTCAACTCTGGGCGCCGGGTGCGCAGCATCCCTCTGTTAAGGCAGTGCCTCAGCCCAAGGGTTACACTACAGATGCTGTCTGTGCCTACGCTGCAGAAACTCTGTAAAAGCAGTTCAACTTCTATCATCTCTTCGGGCAAATTTTGTCTCATTTTTGTGAGAAGATCAGAAGCCCACAGGAAAGCACCGTCCCACACTTCTGTGGCACATGAAGTTATAGCAAAAACAGGAGGAGAAAACACTACGCTTCATATTTAACTTGTACTCTGCCCTCCTCTTGCCTTGAAACAATGGCTTTTGGCTCCCTTTTATTTTTTCACTTACTCTACAGAGTATCATATAAACTCTATTATGCCATAGACACTCCCCGAGAAGCAGAAGGTGGGTAGGAAGCTTGCCTTCGAGCCCACGCTGCTGATGCACCAGGATTCACGCAGCCTCATGCCCCACCGAGGCTAACTGCAGGCCTGCAAAAGCACAGCCTTAGCTGACTCAGTCTCAAGATACTGCTGTGAGGATTATTTCAAATGTATGCCCCTCGCACAGGCCTCCAACTAAGGGAGGCACATACAGAATTATCAGCAATATTTTTCCTTCAACCCTTCTCCTTCGAATCAATAATTCAAATCCATTACCTTAGACAGTAAATTTCGTCAGCATGCCATGGTGCATCACAATCACTGCTATTCTGCAGAACATCTTTATAGAGAAAGCTCCTGCACAAAGTTAGGGAAAAGCCAATGTTCATCTTTGGCATAAAACAGTCCATTTACAGAAAATCCAAGGACACCAGTTCAGCTAAGCCTCATGTGAAGTACGAGATCATCGGACTAAGGTCACAAAGCGTTGGTTCTCTTCAGGACAGATTATTTTTTGCAATTAAGCAGCTAGAAATATATTTGAGAAAGAAAGAGTATTCCTGAAGATTTTATCTGTTTGCAACTCAGAGTGAATTCATAAATCTTGGCTGGGCTTTATGTTCACTGGAAAGCACATATAATCCAATCCAGTCCTTACACAGATCTCAGGCAGCCAACATCCTTCGGAAAAAAATGACACATGCAAAAAATCATAAATCTTGAATAACTCTTTAAATAAAAGGCAAGTAGATTGTCTCACTGAAATGAAGTTAGACTGCAGTCACTTGCCATTTTTGTTTATTCTCCGTAAGCAGTAAAACAAAGTCATTCACTTTATGAACAGCAACCTTACCTTCGCAGAAGAAATGAGCTGAACCTTTTTTATGTGATAAAAAAGAAGCCAATATAAATTGAAGCCCCATTTGATTTCAATGTCAAGACGACAAACAAGCAGACTTAAAGGGAAAAGTAGAGGATAATGTCCAATATTCATTTAACTGAACAGGCCAATGATGCAGCAGGTTCAGGCACTGACATTTCTTATACTGATAAAAATAATTTCATGTAAGCTGAATGCCAGAGACTTGATTTACTTCAAATGAATACTTACAGGCTTCGATATGGTTCAGTAAAGCACTGTAGCTACAAGGAACATTCATTTATAAATATTTCTACGAATATAGGCTTATCAAAAAAACGGATTGGTTTATGTTCATAGTTAGTGTAAAGCTGAAAAACAAAGCAATGGAACAACATGCTAAGCAAGACTTGGTTATTCTTACAAAGCATTACTCTCTGTCAATACTCTTGTTTGCAGTTTATGTAATCTTGCTCTTAGGAAGTGAATAAAGGCACAGCAGTGAACGAGTTCATGCACAGAAGCAAGTTTCAACATTGGTGAACAATGCTGAAAGGCAGTGAAACTTAGATGTGGCTTCAGTCATCCAAAACTAGCCAAAAAGATGCTCAAACTGTAAGGGGGGTGCCTGCTGTTTCACTCACTGACAGACATACAGGTTAACACAAGAACATTTGGCAAATTGTATTGACCATTATAAAAAAAATCAAAAACTCAATGAAAATGTTACGTAAAGTCTGCTTTAAATCTGAAACCGAAGCAAACAACAGCCAAAAAAATAACCAAATAAGTCTCTATAACCTGGTAATGCCACAATCCAGTCACCAGCATTCAGTATGGACATTTTCAGACTGCTGGTTGATTAGGCTTTACCTGATCCACAGGGAGTGCTATGCATTATCTTCTCTAGAAAACGTAGGAAAGTAAAGTACTCTAAACGTCGGGAAACGAGTTTGCAGGTGAAGCAAATTTATTGTTGGAACTGTTGAATTCAGGGGGTATTTAAATCAACAACCACACACTTCATGAAAATCCAGCTAATATGTAGGAACAAATCCAGGGAACCCTTTAAGTCCAAAGCTATTGTCACAGGGTATATGCATCACAGAGCCTTGCAGGTAACTCATGGTTTAGAAAATCAAAGATGCTCTCTGCAGAAGGGCAGGCAGAGAACAGCATCACTGAGGTACTAGGCCCATTTCTTCCAGGCAAATTACTGCATAGATATCTAGGGTTAAGGAGTCGGGCATGTTTCCAAACAGCTTTTACAATATTGTAAGATAACAATGAAAATACATTGTATTTGAAACCAAAGAGCAGCATATAAGACATGCACTGGTAGAAAACATCCTGTGTGCGATCTGAGATGCTAGAAGTACCATACACAACTTGGATGTTAATCTGAAAGCATACTAATTTAATTTGATTTCATTTTTGTGGAAAAAAGTCTACACGGTCTTATTCATAAAAATGGAATTCTCAACATTCAGCTGTGGTGGGTATAACACTGACATAGACAGTCTTCATGTTCAGGTTCTTCATGGAGATGTCCTTTGTGATCTCTGAACCAAAAAGAAGAAAAAGAAATACAGAAGACAGTTAGTGCTCCTTCCTACAGGTAAAACCATCGATGCATTTTTTTCTTTACTCACAGTCCTACTGGTTCAGTCGAAATGGGACACGGACAGAAACTGCCTAGCTCCAATTCCCTCCTGCTGTAACACTGTACATTGAAGCAGGAGTCGCTGCACGTCAGGCACAGCCCTGCAGGAGTTCAAGGTACTGCTCCAGGTTAAAGAATTGTTTCAGAAAGCATGTCAGCCCACAGCTCCCAGCTTCGATCCCGCACAGAACAGCATCTATCCAGAAAACTGTTTCATAATACAATAATAAAAAGTCAACAGCACAGCGCAATGCGCTGAAAACCACAGTCCCTTATAAACATAATGTAATGGCCAATATAGGGCAGATCAGAGATCCATCTCCTCTAGCAACCTATCGCTACATGTTTATGGAGGGGTACAAGGAGATGCGTGCATTAACTTGACTTCTAATGTAAAGCAAGGACTGCAGTAGCATTTGCAATAAACTATCTTGTCAAAAATGCCTGAAGAGTTTTAAACCATACCAGTTTTACCAGAATTTAAGTCATTTCATACACTTTGGAGCAATAATGGGACGAAGACTCAACCATAAACCTCTTTTATGGATGTAGTGCGTTTCTATTGTGATTATTTAGGAAACACAAATTGTAACACTGTCGTGCAGCGAAAGAAATAATGCCTTGCAACTGAAAAGCTGGTGAAAACTGGAAACTTCTTGCCACCATGCAGAGAGCATTTCTTTTTCCAAAAGCGAGAAGCTTGCTAGCTCAGTATTTCCCAACACCCACCAGCTGTAAGCAAACTACACCAATAACAGAGCAGCATGCTTTTGTTCCAAAGCTGTACCTCCCAGTATTCAAAACAACCCGAGTAACAAATATACCAGAGATCTCTTTACTAAGAAACTTCAAAGTGGTAACCACAAATACTAGAAACCAAAGCAAAAGAAATTCAGGGGGTTACTGTGCAGCTCTGCACATTAGAATCGCTACAGACAACGTAAGCAAATAAAAGATAATTTTAAATTTTGGCACTGGTGCTAGCACAAGTGACAGATTAGTAACATACAGAATATTTGGGTGTTTTCAGTGGAAACAATTTCGCAGCGTACTGCACTGTGTCATGGTACTGATGTCTGATATTCATCCTGCTCTAGCTTGGGCTCACCTCCAGCTGACAAAGACCAAGGCACTGTGTGTGGTGGGGGGAGGCAAATCTAAGAAGTGCATCTACAGAAATAATGCAAAAGCAGTTCAATTTTCAGCAACACAGTGTCCAGCTGGACACTGCTTCTAGAAATGGCAGCACCAAGTTTTGTTTCCATATAACAATAGGAACATTTCTTCTAACATTATGGTCCCCATCTTTTCTTGAAAAGCATTTCGTAGACTAAGCAGATACAGCCTGCAACAAACTTCAAATGCTATCAATTAAATAATTGAGAAGTCCATATGGATCCTGACAGCACCATTTTAAAGAGCTCTCTTGGAGTGGAGTGCTCTGCTTCAAGCAGCCCAACGCCCATCTACAGAGCTAAGAGGTAAAACCCAATCCAGAAATTAGGGCTTTATTCCCTCACTGACATCCCTCTACTTCTCATGGAATTTTTATAGCAGTATGTAGAAAAAGTCACTTTGGTCTGTAGAAGCAAACTATGAACTTGGTCTCGATGTTGTTTTCCTTTGTTGTTGTTTAAACCAGAGCATGATGGCCAAGTTGCATGGTAGAAGTGAAAAACAAACACCACAAATCCTGAGAAGTGACACATTACACGAAGTCGCTACTTTCAGCGTTATTTAAGACAACAATTACTGTTAGAAACTGGAAACATGATTCATCAGGATGATGTAATGACATCCTATTTTCTGTGCTAATCCCTCTAGAGAAAGGCTCTGCAGTTAGCATGTTAGAACGTACTGCCCCTGCACCGTATGTCTTCAGAGCTACCTGCAACTTCGCTGCTTCAATCTTATGAATAAGCAATGCTCACCACTTGGACGTCTGGTTGGACTCCATCTTTGTAGGTCCCTTCCAACTGAACTATTCAAATTTCTAATTCGAACAATGTTTTTCCAGTATTCCAAAACTGGAGAGTGGAACAGATCTACTTCTGAAAAGCTGGCAGGCTTTGTGCAATAAGGAGCAGATGCCCGCGTCACGTACCTGACAGCGTTTATAAAGGTAGTGTTTTCAAAACTGATCACTCATTTTCCTTTAAGTGATTTTTTTTTTCTCTTTTTGAGAAGGCTTTTAAATCAGATTTTCTACTTACAGCTCATTCTCACTGAATGATTCCAATGGCTAACAGCAAACCTATTTTTATTACCATCTATTCCCTTTAGAGTAAACCAGCAAAAGACACCAGTTTTTTATTTTCAGAACTAAGACAGAGGGATGTATTGATAAAAACATAAGGGATTACAAAACAACGACTATCTATGCAATTATTAACAGAACTAATGTTTTCCAGAGGCATCAAAAACAATTGGTTCTATAAGCAGCATTTATCAGGTAAAAAAACCATCAACATAATCACAGAATGGCTTAGGTTGGAGGGTACCTTAAAGATCATCCAGCCCCACTCCTGCCATGGGCTGGCTGCCCCCCAGCTCAGGCTGCCCCGGGCCCCTCCATGGCCTGGGGCACCTGCAGGGATGGGCACCCACAGCTCTTGGCAGCAGTGTCAGCGCCTCACTGCCCTCTGAGTGAAGAATTTACCCCTAACATCTCACCTAGATCCCTCCTCTTTTAGTTTAAAGCCATTCCCCCCTTGTCTTGTCACTATCATACTGTGTAAAAAGTCACTCTCCCTCCTGCTGGTAAGCTCCCTTCAAGCACTGCAAGGCTGCAGTGAGGTCTCCCCGGAGCCTTCTCTTGCTGCACACCCCCAGCCCTCTCAGCCTTTCCTCACAGAAGAGGTGCTCCAGCTCTTAGTTTATCTTGAGGGCCAAGATGATCAATGACCATTTCAGTACTTATACCATAAAAAAATTATGAGAAAAGCTGCACTGTGAGAATTACATCTAAGGTAACAGAAGCATAACTATATTGCACAAGCATGTGTTAGCTACAAAAATAAACCTCCAGGACCAAATTCTCTGTCAAGCCTCAAAATGATCAGATGATGAGTTATTTTAGCCTTTGAAGACTCAAAAATGATCCTTCAAATCAGCATGAATTATCAGTTTATACAATATTTAAACCTTAAATAGTTCCGCAGGATTGAGACTACAAATTGTGACAGTGACTCCACTGATTTCCCTTTTTGGCAAAGGTATTTTAAAAATCCTTACTTAAACTGATCCTTAATGGCTATTTATTTTCCTGTTTTGTCAGTTACTTCACTCTTTAAAAGCTAGAAACTTTTATACAACAGTTATTTTTGCATCTTAACTAAATCAAATGCTGCTGTGAACTCATTTGCCCTCTAACAACGATAGGAAAAGAAAATCAAGAATTAAGTGCAGCATAAGCACCAGCTACATTCCTAGTCTGCCAGGTTGTACAAATAAATACATCTTTGGTTTATGCAACTAAAGTGTCATTTATATACTCCAGTTCTTACACCTTGTGCTGTTCCCACTACAGTCTTCACTTGTTTGTTACCTCACTCAGCACATTTTACTTAGCATTAGCTCAAACTATCACTAGAAAGTTTTTATCAGCATTAGAGATCCACTTACGAAAATGGCTTTGAATAAACAGATTACAGGTCACATGAGATACTACTAATAATTAAACAACAAAAGCCAACAACGAAACACGCTTTACTTGAACTGAGTCTAATTTTAAATCTCATCAAGTCATTTGAAGAGTGATTCTAGTTTTAGCAGCTACACTCCTACCACCCTTATCTCCTGCCAGGTATCTTCTAAGATTTGAAAACTAGTTAAAATAAGATGTTTAACTTCTGGGAAGGTATCCTGACATGGTAAGTTAACCTTAAGTATTAGGTATCCTTCCCAAACACCTTGTAAATCACGTCACTGTGATCAAATGGAAATATAATATTCTTTATCCGAGTTCATCCTAAATCATATTTTCCCAAGTCTACAGAAATACCCTGGTTTTGTTTATTTGCGTTACCATGTAGTTTCCAACCCATTCTTCCTGTCAAGTGAAGTGCCTTGACTTTTTCCACAAGCCAGGAATGTTTAAGCCTCATCACCTGACTGTGTTTTTGGAAGATTCTTTAATATTTCAGTATGTAACTGTGACTAAAGCTTTCTATTTCCCAGGTGTTCTGAGTGAAATACAGCTGCCGTGCCCAGTCTAGTCTGACCTACACAAACTAATCTGAGGTAGAACTGATCCTGTGATAGTTTCCCCTCCCACCACCCTCTTTCTGAAAGGAAATTTAAAAATGCATCTACAGTAACATGAGTGTTACAGGACAAATTTGAGAAGGTTCTTGAAAATATTCACTCTTCAGATATGCTCAATTCTAGAATAAGATTCACTGAGTCACAGCAGGATGCAACTACCATTTCCATTGCCGACAGACCTTTCTATTTCAAAAGAAAGAAACCTGCAACAGCTAAGCTAGCTCTTGGCCATTTTGTAGGGGAAAACATTACAACTCTGAACAAGGAAACATTTGTGTGGGATTTTATTAAATAGATCAGGGAATTACTTGGCAAAATTAAGAACTAGTGTACAAACAGTATGCATTTAGTGATTAAATTAGATCTTGATTAAGGGGTTACATTGATTGCTTCTCAGCAAAAATTTCCAAATACCCTTTCAGGAAGCAAACTAAAAGTTTGTGCTTACCCTGAGTTTCTGCTTCATCCAGGAACAATTTTAGCCTCCTGCTTCTGAGCCCAAAAACTTTTGCTGTTTCATGTAGCAGACCGCGGTACGTTAATCCATTCTGACCGACAGGGTTTTCCATTAGAAGAGTTCCCACTGTTCCTTTCTGACACTCTAAACAAGATAAGAAGTTCAATAGTTATTTATGGAGAATCATGTTACTTCATTTATCTCAGTAAATTGAAATTTAGGACTTGTTCTTACATTTCTACTCTCTCCTTGTAGTCCTCTGTAACTAACCATATAAGCTTACCTACAGATATTCACTAAAAAACTTCATGGATTACAGGATCAGAAGTGTAAATATTATTGACAGTTTGACAAACAGAAGAAAACCTTGCAAAATTCCTTACCGTGGTCAACTGGATAACATGAAGTATTTCAACAAGGCACGCAAACCACTAACAACTACAGAAACTCAGAAAGCACATTCTGATGACCAAAACTCCAGTTAAAAAACACTTTTTGTCCTGGGTAGGTTCCCAGTAGCATCTGTAGGAATCCACATGGACAGACAGACCAGAAAGGACTCAGACAAGAGCTGAGACTGAGTGGGTTTCCAGGTACACTTTTTTTTCCCCCAATGAGAGGTTTCAAAATGGAAGCAGCCTAGTAGATTAGCAGCTGGGAAACAATTCCATGCACGCATCTACGCTCCAAGACCAGGCTGATAATACAATTCCTCTGGCTTTTAAATAGCAATAAGATGTTTTACGGGCTGTTTACAATGTCTAGGTGAAGAGCTGACTCCTCCTTCACCTTTCCATTCGTTTCAGTTTTAGACTCAGTCTTTTAAAATAAACAGGTGAGCTGATTGTCAGAAGTAGGAATGCAACACAGAAGAGCTCTTCTTTAAATGCTAGTCCTCATCTGAAACCAGCTCTCTTCTCTCTTTCAGAAAAAATATAGAGAAAAGCTAAATACAGACACTGCTTATTAGAAAGTACGCAGTAAACACAAAACCACCATGTACAAATGAACATGTATGTACGTATCTTCATCACTAAGAGATGGTGCCCAAACCTTCTATCACAAAAACCTCAGCCTTTATGCAAGGAGAGATCAGCATCCAACATACCTTGTGGTTTTGCATTTACTAACTGCAAGTTGATATACTGGCAGAGAAGAGCATCAGGAGAGTTGATGAGAGCAGGTGCTGACCCCGTTGTCACATGCAGAGTCTTTCCACTGAGACTAAGCAAGTCAGTTTTGTTTATCAGTTCTGAAAAAGAAAATGAGACTGGTCAGGCTATCACAAGGGATGCCGAGGTCCAGCTTTCACTTCATTAGCAGACAGTAAGCCTTTCTAACCACTGGCTCCAGCGTGGAAGCCTTTCCCTCTTTGCAATTACTTGTTGAAGATCTCCAGTCTCCAGTCTGACAAACTGAATTTACCCAGAAATAGGTATTTATTAATAATGCAGAGTACCAAATCTGCTACGGAAATTAGTTCCTACAACCCACTTCTTACGCACATAAATATGTGACATGACTACTTAATGCAATAAAAATAAATAACTTAAAATAAGCAAGAAATTATTTACTTAAGCCAACCATTTCTATCTCATTAAATTATGACCGATGATCTTCTCCTCTCCCATGACTTCACTAGCTGAAGCAGCACTGGACACACAACCAGGCAACATCAGGACATCTCTCACATTAAACTCCAGATGACAGTATGTGTAAGATCAGTAGCAGCTGGCTATATCATAAATAATGCCCTTTGCATTAATATTTGTGCTTAACATCAACAGTTATGATTCAGTAGATGACTCCAGACATGAATATTTAGGAAATGGTGGACAATCAGACTCAAAGTGGGACTTGTATTTGAAAGGATTCTAGAAGCAACACCAGCATGAAAGCACGCAGATGAGAAACTCATGAGGTACGTAAACATGCCTATCTACACAGAGGTGGAAAAAAACCCTGCTGATGGCCACAAAACTGGAGACAGAAATAACATCATATTGCAACTACTGAGAACCCCAAAGATCAAATCTAGGAAGACTTCCTGAATTTAATTTTTTTGCCTGTGTATACAGTGCAGGCACATGTCCTCTCCTTGCAGCAGGTTCTCTTTCCACATCAGTGCTATCTGCATGTCACAGAGACTCGTTTTCCATCAGTTCATCTAAATGAATTTAAGATGGACTGAAATGGCACTTATTTTTATTAACAAGGATGTTTATAATTTTAAAAATGCAAAAAAAAGAGGTAAAGAGCGATCACAGGGGATATGCTTTAAAAATTCTGCCAGCTGCCTGAGAAAGTGCAATGAAGTGTGGAAGGTTTATGAGACTGCCCTAGAGAAGAAAGCAACGAAGGTTTCCCACTTCTCCCCTCAGAATGCATCTAAGAAGGAAATCGGCTAAAAAAAAAAAACAAAAACAAAACAACACAAAACAACACATTCCCAGGTTTTGCAGTGTCTACATAGCAATAAATATTTTATAAGTAAATCTCTGGTATTTTACATAACACAAAATCCCTAGTCTTTGAAAATCATCCCATACACAGGAGGGGCTTAGCTTTTGGTTTTACTTGCAGGACAGCAAGAAAAAAGTGGAAAATAAAAAACAATCTTGTTTTAGAAAAGGAGCCAGCAACACGTTTTCCCTAGCACAGCTCTAAAGCAGCACTGCTTGCCATTTACATCCAATTACTAGGTAATAGGTATGAGACCGCACTAGTGAGCGGGGTGCTTGACAGAGCAAGAGCCACAGCCCACGTAACTCACAGCTCAGCCTCACACAGTTGCAGTGATCTGTGCAGGTCAACAGGGCACAAGCTACAGAAACTGTGATTTGCACATTTAATGAGCCTAGCATTTTGCATTACAGGATCACTGACATTTTCACAAAGACGATCTCATGTACAGTGCTATCAATAGACTCTGTTCGTATAACCCTCTAATAACAGTAATAAGCAGTCAGGCACATCATTTTTTCATATATAAAGTTACACTTGATAACAAGCAGATATTGGAAGTGCTCATCAATATTAAAACCACTTCTGAAGTCAAATCTCAGCTGCAGGAAGAACTAAGTGCTAACGCTCTCTATAGGTTCCTTACAGTCCCACGGTCTACTAAAAATTCAAGAGAAACATCTTTTTGTACTCGTGGCCAAAAAACAATGCTAAGAATAGAATTTAAACAATAAGCCACATGAAAATCATACAGAAAATAAAACAGTCTAAGAAGTCTGGGGGGAATTTTTTTTTTTTTTTGCCTTGGCTCTGCTCCCTTCTCTGAAACCCCTCAATGACTTGCAGCTTCTTGTAGCCTAAGAAAGAAACAGATTCATTGCAAATAGGTCTTTTTCAATACA
Source organism: Numida meleagris (assembly GCF_002078875.1). Taxonomy (NCBI): domain Eukaryota; kingdom Metazoa; phylum Chordata; class Aves; order Galliformes; family Numididae; genus Numida; species Numida meleagris. The sequence goes on along the minus strand of NC_034419.1, from coordinate 3,312,151 downwards.
GGCTACTTCCATGAAAGCTGAGCGCAACCCAAAGCATTCACAGCAAGAAGCATGTAACATTTTCGGCTACCTAGAGCAAAAAAAAAAAACCCACAGAAAACTGTTTTTACAATCTGATTTGAACACACTCTCTTTACTTTAAATGACTGAAGTAGTAAAATGACTTTTTTTTTTCCCTGAAGATCAGTACAAATCCCAGAACCTCGCTCAGTGTTGATGCATTTTGAGTAACTGCGCAAATTCACTGCTGGGGAGGAAATGTTTATCCCATTATTTCAATGTTCTACTGAGAAAGAGGAACATGACATATTTTAGCCTGCAAGAACAGCCTGATTCTATGTCATTATGCAACCCTAAGTATATCTTTGTTACAATTAGAAAACAAGATAATAAAGTACTGCAAGCAAAGTGGACAGGCCTAGAAGTCACAGGGAAGAAAAGAAGGAGCCAGAAATACAATTTTACTGGGTCACAATTTTATTAACACATGTGGGAACAATTCAGCAACCATTTGTTCAGAGTGCACGACCTCTTTGCAATTCCTCTTGGGGAGCAGCTGAGAGCAGCAGCCCTACCTAAAGGCACCCAGGGCCGCAGTCAGAGCTCAGCTAATGTTACCTGAGCAAAGGCTGGGGAGGCAAAGCACAGGGACTGCATCCAAATTGAACCCAACGCTGGGAGTTCCAGTTCTGTTCTCTAACATCCACAAGAGCCATTTTCTGTTCACATGCTTGCATTCAACCCCGACTCCTCAGGGAGCCCTATCTCTTACTGATCAATACTTGTTCAAAACCTCTGCCAAAAGTAAATTTGATGATCAGAGCTTTCCAAGGGAATTTCCACGTCATTAATAAGTGGGCAGGGAGAATACTCTCTCTGCCTTGACCACTTACAGAGAGTGAAGGATTCAAAGCAGCACACCAAGAACAGCAAAAGTGGAAAAGACGTGGAAAGGAGGAAATGAAGCCTTTGCCACTACAGCTGAAAAGGACCCTCGGGGATGGAGGAGCATTTACATATTCTCTACCACTCCCTCTGCAGGAATTCAGCATCAGTAGACATGCAGCAACTTTTTGTCCTCTTAGTGGCAGAAAAGAAATCAAATAAGCATCTGGACTGCTTATAAACTCAACTCTTCTTGCCTTTTGCAGGTCCTCTCTTAGAGCCTGTGATGGTACCATACTATCATACAGCCACCTCTGCATGCAAGTTCCATACTGCTATGAAGTATATCACTGCTATATAGAAAACAAGTCAAAGGAAAGCTATTTTCCCCTTTAAAACATAAGTGAAACTTGGGGAAGATACAGAGGGACCTGGAGCATCCTGTAAACCTTCTATAACTGAAAGTTAAGAATGAACTCTAGGATGATAAGCTATTTAGTTCAGCTGAGCACAACTTGGAAAGAGCATTTATCACGCTAAATGAAGTGGATTACATCAGATAAAGCTCTGCTATGAAAAGCTCCCAAAACATTCTTCTAGAAACACCTTTGGGAAGTGACAACAAACTCATGAAGCAGTAGCAGTGCTGCTACAGACTCCAGTAACACTATTTCCCTGCTGATGTCATTGGTGGAGTAACTGGTGATACGTACCAGTCCTGTGTGCAACCCAGAACAGCCTTTCACAACGGCCAATTACATCATCTCCCTCTTACATGTTGCTTCGGTAGCTACAAACACACACAAGCAAAGGTTCCTACAGCCAAACTTCTGTTTTTGTGACATTTTATCATTTCTTTGTCACTCATTATAGACTTAATAGCAATGGTGGAGAAATCAATGAAGTCTGAACTCCAAGCTGCCTGTAAATACCCCTAAGATGTAAAAAGGATTTGCTACTCCCACTGAAGCACCTCTGAAGTCGTATCACTGTACAGACACTGAGTATTCTGCTTTCCATATTCATTCACTAAAGCATTTAGTCACCAGTGTAATCTTTTTCTCCGCATGCTGATTTTTAAGATACCACTTTTTCCCGATGTACTGGAATATTACAAGTAATGTAAGAATAAAACAGCATCTTCATCTCAGAGAAGGGAATACCAGTTACAGGTAGGGTCTCTGAGTCACTAACTGCATCAAGTTTCCCTGTTTCAGCTATTGTATCTTTGTAATGAGCTATGCTATGATATAAGCTGTAACTCTCTATATAATCCATAGAAGATACTTCATATTCTCATGTCTTAACAGAGGCCAAGTTCAAGCTGCAAAAATATTCAATAGTTTTTTTCTAATAAGAAGAAATGCAGAGATCCTCAAGTTCCTCTAGGTGTAAAAGGAATGATTTCTCCTCTATACATAGGTACACTTGGCATTCAGTTCAATTCTCACTCTGCCTACTGAGGCATTAGGAAAAAATAAATGAAATCATGCAAAAGCTGATAACAGCTTGTCATCAACGTACAGCACAGCCCAGACCTGATGGAAACACTTTCTGAAATAAATCAGATTTTGTCCTGATGTGAGCTGCTATAGAAATAAGGTAACAGAAGAGATGAGCATCATTTCATCAGCAGCTTTTAGAAACATTCTAATGTGACCATAAGCACAGCCTCATAAGCTAAGTACTATAAAACAGAATATTTCCTTGTGTTTTCTCTTGTCAATTTTGTGTGTGTATATATATATATAGAAAAATTATACAGAAAATAACTCCTAGCTGTGACTAGGAAGATTTCCAATTTCCCTTGTCATACTCCATTTACCTGTTTTTCCATTAAAAACTGTCAGTTTTGAATTTTTAAGTCCAAAAATGCAGGAGACTGCATCGACAAGTCCAGGGAGGCTCAAGGTATTATCTCCTTTTGGATTTTCCAGCAGCAACACACCATCTAAAACCAAAATTATGAAATTAAAGTTACAGGTTTGGAAGAAACATCAAAAAAATCACTGAAATCCAGATGAGTTTTTCTAATGACTTCCTGCAAGTTTCTAAGCTGCTTTAACACTTGCACCACAACATATTTCCAAAGAATTTTGTAGTAAGGGAAAGAGAAAAGGAAACAGGAAAGTGACTCAAGCGTATTTCAGATTGAGAGTATGGAAGTTACATTTGCTTTTACTAACAACACAGTCAAATTACTGTCCCCAGATTACAATCCAGCACTATGCTGCTTAGGAAGTGGCAGGCTGTGTGCCAAGATGTTCATTAGCTTAGTTACTTACATCTATTCTTACTTAGTAAGTAGTTTCATAAACCATTTCCCTAATATGTAACACAGCATACTTGCTATGACACACAAATCATAAACACATGTAGAGGGAAAAAAATTCCATAGAGTGCTCTTAGCCTGCTCTCCTTTTAACATGTAACTCAACCTTGTAATACTTTTAATAGTATCACTGTACTCACTTATGGAAAGTACTTTTGACAATCCAAACCACAATCATCGTGTTCTCTAATGTAAGTTTTCTTTCCAGTTCTGTACTTAGGCACTAATTTTCTCAGAAATAGTACCTTCTCCATAGAAAGGCATCACCTCTACACAGTACTACAGGTGCGAAGCCTGTGTGTGGGTGAATACACACACAAATTTAATTCTCATATGTCTCTATATAGATATCCCTATACAAATCCTTCTGCAGAACATAAATAATACAAGTGCACACCTGCATATTTACTTCAGGTCTGTATCTGAAGACTTCTTTTTTTGCTTTTAATAAGCTAATTCTGAAGAACTATTTCAAGGTACTACTGGAAGGGAGCTTGCACCATCCTTCAAACAAATACTCGGCTTCAACATTCTTCACTTCCTCAGCAGTATTTTAATAACACCCCTGACAAACAAAAGCGGGTACATTCCTACCTTGCTCTGCCCCATTAACACAAACTTTGAGGTTGACGTAGGAACAGGCTGGACCAACGTGCTCACACAAACCACCTCTGACAAGTGTGATTTCTAGCTCTGATCCCTTCAGCTGAAAAAAGAAATAGGATTATTTGCATCTTGTTTTATAAAGTTCCTTGAGCTGCATTAAGAATTTTGTCCTACTATACTAACCATCACTCTTATTTTAACAGAAGACTTTGCCACGTATTCCTTCAGAGACAGCGTTCCAAATATAATTTCATCTTAAATACAAGTTAAAGATGAATAGCCAACACATGAAAAAATAGAGTGGAATAAACAGCCTAATTTTCACACAGTGCTGCTGAGCTGTGATGACAGTCTCCCAAAATATTGTCCAAAACCAAATACACTTGAGAGAAGACGACACTTCCAGAGGCAGCTCAGAGAAGTTCAGGAAAACAAGATGCTGCTCTCAGGTTGTCTGCTGAAAAAGCTTTCCTGTTCTCCATTGGCTACAGAGAACAGCCAGGGCAGAAGCTCTCCTGATACCAAGTCAGTCATTGTGAAATATCTCCCCATTAGCAATCAGTGCCTTAATTACAACTTGAAACACTACAGCAAGAAATGTAACACGCATTTACCTTTCCAAATGAGATACAGGATGAAGAGACTCGAAAATGCATAGCAATGCTACAGACACAAAAGTATTTGGTAGAAGTCTTAAATCACAGCTTTGTTAAGACTATGCACAACCCCTTCCCTGAACTAAATACAGGTTGATATTAGTCCTGCACTTACACAGATATTCATGAGTAGCATTCTAAAAGATCACTTAGTTTATATCTGTAGTGGAACAAACATCATTCAGAAATGTTGATACTACGTGGCCATTTTAGAGTGTTTTTGTTTTTTACATCTATTTGGAGAAGGTCTTTGGCAGGAGCACAAACATGGAAATGCCACTCTTTGCTGAGTGCCTCTAACAACCTAAAGAAAGACACTGCAGCAGCAGCAAACCTTGTTTTGTGTTTACCCACTTTTGCCAATAATTAGTAACAACTTTTTCAAGCAGCTGCTTTTCCTTCCCAATATTTTCTCAAAAACAGCTCATTCGGGTTGTCTCTCAGAGAGAGTTTTTGGGAGTGTTGTTATAATTAAGACCTGGTATAAAAAAACATATCCAGAATAATTAGACAGAAATATTGACTCCGAATGCAGTCAAACACTTCCAGGAAAAAACAGACTGCACTTCATTTTTGTCTTGGGCTTCATGCATATTCAGTATCATGCAGACATCTCTTCCTCCTTTCAATAGCTCCCAGAGATTTGCTGCAGTGACCCTGCCAGAGCTGACCCAACTCACAAGCAGCACTGCACACGTGGCTCTTCACCTTGCAGCTGCTTTTGTACCTGGAAGCACACATCGGTCACTGTAACACATCTTCTGTGCCAATGCTGCTTGAAACTGTCTGTACAAAATGCATTTGCAGTTAAGAGCAGACAGGCAATAACCACAGCTGGGTTTGATGCACCAAACTACAAACTCATTGCACAGAGCTGCAGCTTTCAAACTTTTCACATAGGCCTAAACTTCTGCACTGAAAGGGCTTTCAAAAGGTTTGAATATACTATGTTTGAAAAAAATAAAAAAAGCAGTATTATTATCATGGAATCATAGAATTAGCTAGGTTGGAAAAGACCTACAAGATCATCCAGTCCAACCATCAAAACTTTTAGAAGAAACAGTCTAAAAAACCAATGAAATAGTTCACATCTAGTGCTGACAGAGGAAGCCAATCTATGAAACTGCTTTGCTACACAAGGCCAAACTTCAGCAACAGAGGAAAAAAAACAAAAACCAAGGCATCTTCAACCATTAATAACTGGAGCTGGTTTTCAGTCAAGAGGCAAAGTTGAGCCTCAAAGGAGACCATTTCTAAATACAAAGGCATATCAACTTAAACAGAACAACAATATTTTTGCTGTCTAAACAAAGAACGAATCCAAATACAAATAACTATGTGAAGTGCTTCAAGCATACACAAATTGTTACCTAACTTGTTTATTTTGGGTGCCCAAGCAGCTTTGTTTTCAAGCTATTATACAAAAGTAACAGAGCCCACCTGCTATCTTTTTAAACCCAAAGAAAAAAACATGGAAATTCACAAACATGGAACAATACCCTTTATACCTCACCTATACTGACATACAAAATATCTGCCTTCATTTAAAAGCAGATGACCAAACAAGCCTGTGCAGTCAATGCTCTTTTCTTCTTACCTGGGTGGTCTCCTGGATGAGAACTTCTTTTGAGGTAGGAACCGGATAAGGCTTCAGGGCAGCCTTTATTGTTGCAAAAATGAAATCTGTATGTTCCTTAATGACAGTATCCAAGTAATCACCTTCTGGATGTGATCTGTAGTACACTGTAATCTCATCAGTGGGAACCAGATTTCGCTGCAGGAGAGCCCAAATACGTGATTAGCCACAGCAAGATACATACAGACTAAAAGAAGGATACATTTTAAAATAAGTAACATATTAGATATTTACCAGACACTCATTAAAAGTTCCCACTGAAATATTAGAATAAAGCAACTATTTTGTAAGAAGGAAGAGAAAGAGGCATGAAACATGGTGGCTTTTTCTCTTGAAGACAATGAACAAAAAGCACACTTTTTCCTCCAAACGCCTGACTTGCTAATTCATTCACCATCCCTCCTCTTTAAACTGAAAGCCTACCAAGTTCATAGAAAAGCTGTTCTTGATGCACAAGAATTTTAATAGCACTTACATCCCGGTAGCCTGAAACTGAGCACTGATCTTTTATTGAACAAAATCTCAATCAATGGCATTTCCTTAACACACAGCAGTCTCCACAACATTTTGGTGTTGTTTTTGAAGGTGGTGACCTGATTTCTAAGCTTTCACATGAGTTCTGTCACCTCTCACATTCTGACACTTCAGAAAAACAGCACTTCATTGGAATGGTACCCACTCACTGATACTGAGTAACAGCACAACTCTGCTTCAGTAAGAAAACAGTTTCAAGGGGGAAAAATGGCCCGATGCCATTCCAGCAATAGTTGCTGTAGATCAGAATTTGCTAGTTTTTATCACTTGTATGCTTTGGCAACACAAGTGGAAGTGGGAGAATGACAGAATGAATGCATACTAGCACCACGCTGATCATAAAGCAGTTAAGTATTTTGATATTCACTTAAACTTAATGTACTCATGTCATTAGAGAAGTAAATTTGAATCTAAGATTTCTCATGGCTACATCCCTTCCTGTTTTTACTTGACAAAGATATGTATGTACGTAATTGCAGACAGCGTCACATGTACATAGCTATTTAATACATAACATTTTGGTGTACGTTTGACATTTTTCATGTGTGCTCTTACTGCACATGAATACAGCCTCCAGCCAATCACCACCTAGTTAGCCCATTAGGAATACCCTATATATATATAAATATATATATATGCTGTTCTACGGTACACACACATATATACACGTACCATAGAACAGCATGCACCACACATGGACAATGTGGACAGCAGATAGTTTTATTACAGAAAGTTAACAGATGAGGAGTAAACAATATAAGGTTTTGTGTTTTAATTTAAAAGGTCAGTTTCTGCTACATATTATATAAAGGTAGCTTAGAACTAAGTTGTCTTGTTTCATTGCCTCCCAACCTTTTTGCGAAGCTTCTGAATGCGATTGATCACTTCCCGGGCCACTCCTTCATCCAGCATAGACTGGTCTGGTGTAACATCCAGCAGAACTAAAACCTGAGGTAATGCACAGAAGACAGCTGAACGGGTGACGCACTGGAAACAAGCTAGTGCTAACTTGCTCAGAAGCACAGTTACATTTTTATAGAGCTCCTCACAAAATACATTGAAAAATGTACTTCAACATCTCTAAAGCTGATAAGTGTTCATCAAATACCAGGAGCCCAACTGAAGAAACAGAAACCCACCTTTCCATTTTAGTTTTATTTTTAGAGGAATGCTTTCCTTAATTTAAAAAAAATAAGAAGCAATCAGTAAGATACCTGAGCATCAGAATGTGCCTCAAACTGGGCAGATCCTCCTGCGACCTGATCAAAAGTATACATGAGACGAAGATCCTCCCCGTGGAGCTCATGTCCTTCTACAACAATGGTGCCTGCAGAATTGCCACAGGAGTCTCTCTTACAATCAGAGTAAGAAAAAATTCTTGGAAGTTCAGACCACTTAAAGCGAATTTCAGACTTAAAAAACACGAAATGCACAACATAAGTCACAAAGTGAAGCAGCAATTAAACATTTAAGACACACTGAACTATCCCACATTCAGATTTTTCTTACTAACGCTGCTACAGGCAGCAGAATTCTGCTGAAACGCAGACATTTCAGCAGCTGTCTGAACACACTTTGAATGAAAAGGAATAAAACTTAAAAGTAACCTACATTTTCAACCAAATGAATAATTTACATTAAGCAGTAACCAAACAGATGACTGGGAAGATCACATCCACTTGTGAAGCTGGAATTGAAACCATGAATCCAGCATAAAAGCTGTCACACAATATTCAGTTCAAGTTTGACTCAGTCTTACAGAACAGCTTTCTCCTTACTCCGTTTTGCACATACAAAGGACCTTGAACAAGTGAATGGAGTAAGATTAGCATATGTAAAACACTTCTGTTCTACAGTCGAGAAAATTATTAAAACCAAAACAGAACAAGATTTCTTAATTAACATAAAATTTAATAGGGATGATAGCTGTAAGCTTTATGTTTCCTGAAGTCCACAGAAGATTTTTGTATTTGTTCCTCTCTTTAATCAATATATACAGTTCATGCACAATTGCTTTAATTTCTCTTATAATTGCAACATGCCTTTTTTTGTCAGCTTTGCCATTGTTTGGTATTTGTACCACCACATACCTGTCTCCTGGAATTCCTCCAGCTGCTCACTCTTCAGCTCTTTGATTGCAGCCATGACAAGCTTAAACGCGCCTTTCAGACGCTTCCCAAGCACCATGTGATCCGGTTCTGCTCTCAGCCGGACTCCATATTTATCTTTATTCGTAGATAACGTCACTTGACGAACGTTAAGCTCCTATATAGAAATACACCACGAGAAAAAAAATGAAGCTGAAGAAACAGCCATTTCTGACAACTGTTAGGAAGGGGGTACAAAAGGACAGGCCACAGCACTAGGAAGGCCATAATTCCTAAGCTGCAGATTTTCTTGAATGGTTGCCTGTACGAGCCAAGCAATTTGCTAACACAGCACAGCAAGTAAACCCCACCAACACAGAAGATCCTATTCTTGTCTTCAGCCTTGAGGGAGATATTTCACTAATACAGCAGACACACCAGACAGCACTCAACTCAAATCCGATTTCAACAGCCTCTTCTATTTTACTGTTACAACTGCCCCAGAAAGTCACAACTACCATCTCTGTGTCCAGCAGTATTAGAAAACAGCCTGGCAAAATTTAGGAAGTATTTGACTAAAATATGCCTTTCAGAATGCTCTTAGCCAGAAAGTTATTATCAACAACTTTACGCTTCAAGTTGTACAACTGTTACTGCTTCACTTTGACTCTTACCTGTTTATTCTAGGTCCTTCCTGTACAAGAAACACCTTGCTCAGGAAAACCACCATGCATGCTCTGCAGCATAGGAGCTCCAAAGATCAGTGAGTAGGGACTCCCAAAAAACCTCCAACAACTTCAGGAGGGATCCAAACCAAGGATGTCATTTTGCCAATACACAAACTTGAGTGGGTCCCTATTTTGAGCAACGTTCTTGTAGTTTTTGTACCCAGACATGAACAGTAACATAGTTGTGTTATAGAGAGTTTTAAAGAAGAACTGATTGAGGACAGTGTTGCTGCCGTATGAGGAGAAACCAAAGGACTGGAGCTCTCTGTAGAGAAGAATGTTAAGGGGGGGGAACGTGACTGAGGTTTAGAAAGTTATGAAAGTGGTGGATAAGAAATATTAAAATGTTATTTACCAAATCCCCAAATAATCACTCAAGTTAGGGAGCATACAGTGAAAGTTGTAGGAGATGGCTTTAAAACAATTTATAATGAGGAGTTAACTCTTGGAACTTGATGCCACAAGAGGAGAGAGGAGGAAGGCAAGAGAGTATCAGCAAGCTCAGAAACGAATTAAGCTCATGACAACAGGAAGGTGAGAAGATAATAAAAGGAAGGAGTTGGGATGAGTCAAACATCTTTAATACAACAGCTGCAAATGGCTGACAAGGAAATGAGTCTACTGCAAGAAGTAACCCAACTCTTGTGCTCTCTCTAAACAGGCTCTGCTATTGCAGAAGACAGCATACAGTGCCAGATGAGCCATTACTCTCCATCAGTAAGTCATTTCTTATGTTCTTGATTGCAAGTATTTTCCTCATCGTATAACCATACTAAAATTACCATTAAAATATACTGTAACTGCACAGCCTGGCCAACATACGATGTGGGATTCAAAAACACAGAGCAAACCTCTCCCCTCTACGCATAATTCTGTCCAAGAAACAACTGCATTACACACATTACTAATTACATCATTAAATAATGCCTTGGCATGCCTCCCATAAATCCATGAGCAGTATATCCCAATGCTATTTCAAGTTTTCAGGATAACTCTGTTTTTCCCCTGCCTCATAAAGTTACAAAAGAACCAACTACAAGGCAGAACTTGATACCAAAATTCCTGGTTTCACGTTGTCTCACTCTCTATCCTTGTAACATGCCAGGGATAGAACTTGCAAGGTTTGCATTGCCAACATTCTGCTCTTCCACAGTTACAGAACTCTGCACATATCTGAAGTACATTTCACTATACTTCTGTAGATTTTGACTGTCAGATTGCCCAATAATTCCAGTATGTTGTGTTCAAATCTCCTCCAGAAGGTTGTTAAGAGTTCACATAAACATGATATAGAATCATCAAGTGCATTTGGCAAGCAAGCTACTCCAAGTCTTGTAGGAAACAGAAGTAAATGGTGGCGTCAGCATGAAAGGAGTAGCAAGAAGCCAAACAGATTCAGAAGTAATGCTTAAACACAACCTCTGAGCTCCAAGTCTAATTCCCCAGGAAGTGCTGCTGACATGAGGAGCCAAGGATCCAACTGAATCCAATTTTATTTAATACATCTTTTAGGAAATCTAATGAAAATTACGTACTTTAGAAATTCAGTTTTAATTGGAATGAACCCACAAGTGGTAAATGACAACCTCGTGGGGGAAAAAATAGCAATCCAAAGAATAGCACAAATTTAAAGATGATTTTTGGCCTGATTAGATAAATTACATACAAGCCAAGTCCATTAGGACAATTTTCCTATGTTAATTAGATTAGGAAATCATTCTTCTGTATACATTATTAATTATAAAACTAGAACAATTCTTCAAAATAAGAAAGCAACTCTCTATCTTGGATTTGTTTATACTTGCCTCATTGTAGCACTCTGACTTAAGGTAGTGCTTGTTATTATTTTCCCAGAAAATCAAGATCAATTATACCTGTCACGTCTCATTCACGCAAAGTGGGGCAAATGGTCCTTCACAATCACAACAGGAAGAGCAGAATATTTCATACATTCTTAGTGCTGTACAAGGGCCTTTAGTTTGTGCCAGTCATGATCAGACTGATCTGTAACCAACTGCATCCAATTCTCAGAACGGAGAATGAGAAATGCCAGTGCTGTGCTTCAGCTGGGCTGTGCCCTTTGCTTAAAAGGGAAATTAATATTGATTACATAATACTGTAAGAAACAAAATATGGAAGGACTACACATACTGCCACAGTTCACGTGTCAGTTAATTCAGTCCATTCATACATTCCATCTACTCCATTACTGTGACACCATTACATTATGAAATACCAGTAGACCTTGAATGTAATGAAAGGGAAACCAATTATCCCTGCTTGATTATAGCCATACGTAGAGGTGAAGGTCGAATGGTATACAAAGGTTGGATGCAGACAAGACTCTTATTGTGCACAAAGAAAGATTTACTCAAATAGAAACCTAAATCACCAAAAGTAAAGAAGCAGCCCACAACCAGAAGGCTTCATCTACAAATCAATCAAATGCAACCACATTCAACAGTTGCTAAAATCTTTCTGCATTCATTTCATTTCATAAGCTTGGCTATTTTTGCATGACAACTCCATGCTCTGGACAGTTCTAATATTAAATTCCATTTATTTAATAGATTTGCTATGTTTTCACGATGAGAGGGTGAGACTGTAGAACAAGGAATACAGCTATTTCTGAAAAATTCATGTATGAATTTTTCAAAGAATTAACAACTGTATTTTTCCATCTCTTTTGCTGGCAACTGCATGAGGTCAAATGGTGTAATTTTTCTTACAGAGCACTAGAAACACACTTCTGGCACCAGTTATCGGTTCTGAAGTTCTAAACATCGAAGGAGGTTGAACAAAATTGCAGGTAAGTAGTAATGTTCCCACTTGTCCATATTCATTGACCTCTCCAGCTCTGAATTGCCCTGGTAAACAACTACATTGATTGCCATGCAAAACAAACAAACAAATCCACATTATGCTTCAGCATGTTTAATTTTAAGATACAAAATACTTTGTGTTATTTTTATTACGCATTTGTACTTCTATAGAAGTAACTGTTTGTTGCAACTCACCTACAGAAAAAATAAGCTTTTAATCTTAATTTGCTGTTTCAAAGAAAGTAAAACATACTTTTGTACATTCACCCAATTATGCAGTAGTTTATCAAACCGCTAGGTTCCTTTGTTACCTTTTTACCAGACATACAAGTTACCAACAGTTAAGAACAGTAGCAATTCTGAAGTGGCATCACAGCTTGCAAGTGGAAGAGAACTAATCAATAAGCTAACATGACCAGGAAGTCTTACCAATCCTACTTACAAATCAATTAAGATTTTTTCTTAATTAAAACTCCCTTAGCGCACAATTTTTAAGAATTTAAGTCCCACAGTAACTAAAAAGCAAAAAGCAGAGAACATTGATCTAAAAATGTCTTGTCCATCAAGCCATGACTTCTTTACCCAGGGCTCTCCTAAAAGTAGTTTTAGATACTTTGTGTAGATGAATCCCTAGGCTTGGGGAAAGATGGTATTGCTGGAGTAATATGTAACTGGGAGTTTAAGAGGTCCTCCTCTGCTTCAGTCATCTATTGAATTCCCTGTCACCAGCTGGCACAGCTGCTGTCACCAAGACAAGCAATTTGCGCTTATCTTGCTCACGTCAACACAGATTTTTGTTTTCTTTGTCAGGGCAAAGTAGTTTATCTTGACAATGCCAACTTGAACTAAAAAAGTTCCATCAGATTTTAAGCATGTGACCAGATTTTCTGTTCCGGAGCTCTTTGAAGACAGTCTCATTAGAAGGAAGAAAGAAAGAATCCTTAACCTATCAAGGGCAGGCTTACAATAAGGGCCATACCATTTCCAGATGAGGAAAGAAATCCTTATATGTCCTTCTCCCAGAGGTTATTATAATTGAAAAAGAACTCGTAACTCACATCCTCCGTGACACGTTTCCCTGGCTTGAGACAATGCAAGAGGCTACATAAACTTAAGAAAGAAAACAAATCCATTAAGGTTAGAGCACCGTAACTTTATGCTTCATGTGCTACCACATGAATTAGTACAGCCACTGGAACTGACACTGTCATATCCAAACTGATCTGGAACGTGACAGATGCTGAAAGATCAAAGATGACATGACAGGAAGGTCAAAGGCCAGTTAATGGTAGAAACACATTTAATTGTACAGAAGCCATTAAACAACAACACAAAAAGCTTAAGACAAGATTGTTGAACCTGCCAGCCCTATCTTTTATCAGCAGCTCCGTGACCTTAAGGTGATGCACCATGGAAAAAATTCTTCCAAGACAGAAATGAGACACTAAGTTCCTCAAAGTCAAATTCCAAGCTTCTGTATTATGGGTGGAACTGAAGGCAAAGCAGCAGTCTGAACTGCAAAGAACCCCAATATTTCTCAGACAGTTACCACACTTTCACCCAGTGGAGCCATACTAGTATGACAGCAGTTGGGAAGTATATTGGAAGAAAAATAGAATGAAGAATTAAATTGCCACAGTAATCTGTCTTTAGCATACCTGCCATAAGTACTTAAAACCCAGAAAAAGGACAGACTTTGGAGGAGGATGAAGAATACACCCCACAGCTCACCTTTCCAGATGTGAAGCTATCATGAAAAGAAAACAGAAGCCTCATAGGCTCTGCAGATGTACAGCCACACTGCTGTTGAAATTTTTTCTTCTGATTTTCACTCATTTAAGCAGAGATTATTTCAAGTAAGAAGATTTGAGGGCAGGACATGAGAAGGCTAAGCATGTGGTTCACAGGCATTCAGAAACTACTCTTAAGACCTCTAAGTGAAATCCCTTGTAATAAAAGGTGGGCCTGGGTGGGGGGGGGAAGGGTAGTTTGTGTGTTACACTGTACTTATCTTCTTTAATAAGGATCCTGTATGAGGCTAATATCTGTTCCTCAAAAAAGACTTCAGTCAGGAGGTATTAAATAGGGAAGATCATCTGAACAACTATAAAGGTGCTATTTTCCATAACCAGGCTGGCACGTATTCTATGTATAGTCATTGAATCAAGAGCCACATATAAATACAGACAGGCTGCATAAGGGAAGGATTCAAGTGAACAATCAAGACAGACCAATACAGAAGTTACGGTCATGACATTTATACTCCAATGCATACATTCTGCCCAATATCGACACCAAACATGTGCCTTTAGAATTCTGCTGCCTTAGCAAAGAGCTGCTACTTAAAATGCAATTCTTTCCTTCCATTGACATGTACAGTAACAAAGCCAGGGCATGTGTCCATAGACAACACACCAAAAGATCTGGGTGATAAGCAGCCATCTAATCCAACAAATGACTGATACAGCAAGAGAAAATTAAGGCTCAGTAAGAACAGTATTGCTTAAACAAGTTTTCCTTCTTTCCTCACTGCCTTCCAGACTGGTTCTGAAAGGCCTCCAATCTTAGAAGTGAGATATTTACTCATTGTACTTCCTGTTCAATGATGCAATTACAAAGCCCCTAGGCCGCTCGCTGTGAAAAATTACATGTATCACAGCTCATTATATCAAATGCATGATGATGATAAATTTAAGCTAATACTTAAATTGAATTAACCAGTTAATACCACTGGTTCGCAAGTTGTTTTCTTCTAGATGTTGGTGCCTGAAAAATTCCAAAGCAAACTTGGCATCATGGCTTATCTAAATTCATCACTGCAGCTGAAAAACATCTCACTATTCCCTTTTACTGTTTGATTCCTCATACATCACTGACATGAAAGCACATATAAAGTCTATTTGTAATGAAATTTAATTGAACATAAAGCCCAAAAAAGCATTCTCTACAATCTTTTAAACAATCAAAATTTAATAGGCTTTGTGCCTTCAGAACAACTGCTAAAATGCAGAACTGAAGTTTAAAATATTTACTTATACTATAAACATCCAAATAAATGAAGTTTTTTGTAAGTAAACTTTTTTATTTCAGTTCTTCGAAATACTATGGATTTTTAAATGACTGACTAAAAGCAGAAAGTCCAGTCAATTTCAGCAAGTTAACCTCAAAAAAAACAAGGTTTGCTTTATTTTTGAATGACGAGGCTTTTATCCAAATCAAGATTAAGAAGTAGGGCAGAGCTGCATTTCTCTAATGGATACATATTAAAAGAGTATTGCAGTGGCATCCAGGAGCAGATAAGTCCAACCAATTGTATGGACTAAGACTTTTTTATTTTTATTTATATATCCTAAGCAACATCTTGTGAAAGTCTTGTCTGGACTTCTATTCTCCTTTACATCCAACTCCTCTCTGTCAACTCTCCAACTTACCATCAAATGCCCTTATTTGCCTTTAACTGAAGAGCACGGACTTCGTAACTCATCTCTTTGACAACACGTAGTTGAATCTTACCTTACTTTTACTCAGAAAGTGTTTTTCCCTTCACTGATGAAGAGAAATAACATTTCCAATGGTCTCTTAATTACTCATTAATGAAGCCCCACACAGTCGGTTTGAGAGGAAGTACTTCTCAGTACTACAGCTGACTGCCTAGGGATCACTGCCCATCTACCCTCATTTCTGCACATCATTCCCACTGATACCTCCTTTCATTACATCTCTTAAATCAATTTTACCTACGTTACCTACGAGTTATTACCACAGACAGCATGGGAAATTAGGGTTTTCTTTCTTTAGGTAGCTAATATACACAATCCAGTTAAATATCATGGTCACGACGTTCTTACCTCAAGTATGTACTTCTCTAAAGACCTGATGTTTTCCAGAGCCTCTGGGTCTTGATGGATAACAACTACTTCTTTCAAAGGATACTGGGGAGAGGAAAACAATAGCTTTTATCCATCCTAATGAAAATAAAGACATTCAGAAATCATTCACTGTTGAATTCTGCCTGCTATTCCAACCTTAATTACCCAGTCTTCCCAGGCTTATCCCAAAGTTACAAAGCCAGAGCATACTCACAAGGTACTGGTAAGAAGCATTAAGAATTCTAACCTTTACTGGAATGGTTTTTCTGTCTCTGATTACTCGTCCGAGCTCAATAACAGACTGCAAACAAGAAACAGCACTTTCAATTTTTCTGTCGATCAGATCCTCCCTAAATTAAAAAAGGAAACGTTATAATGCTTCATTATTTCTGCATTTGTTGGAGCAGATTTAAAATATTTGACCTAATTCTCTGAAATTTCCTACAGGAGACCTATAATGCCCTGTTTCAGACTACTTGAAAAATGAACAAACATTTCACTTGTCTCTGCATGGAGAAGATGGAGCAATAACTTGCCCTAAGACAAAAAAAACAGCTATTTTTATACTGTGTTTTATTAGCACCTCTCACAAAATGGAGACAATGAATTGAGTTATACTACCTGTTCTATTAGTATTCAATAAAAAGATGTACATTCTTAATATTACAAGAAGATGCAAGAAGGTATTATAAATAGAATACTTGTAATGACAATGAAATACCCATAATGGAACTAACTTGCTGGATCCCAATGTACCTTTTCCAGGAATTCTACGTACTATAGCTTGATGTTTTAGACAGCCCTGTCATCTTTTCTGGCTTTATCATTTTAACACCCTTCCATTCCGAGGCAGCTCCCCACCCTCTCCTTTTCCTTCAGTAAGCAGACATGCACATCTTGTTTCAAATGTACTAACATCCAACAGATTGAGAACGAGGTTTTCCTGATTCTTGTGAAGCTGCGTAATTTGAACAGCTCCTTTAAAACTGCCCAAATGTCACATCAAGGTCAGAGGTACTGCTGTGAAAAAGGAAGCTGTGAATGTCCAGAAAAAAAAAAACAACTGCAAAAGCAAGAGTAATTCCAGATGGCTACATCTCCTGCACTAGGGCTTCAATTAAAATATCACTGGCTATTTTGAAGCTTCTGCTCTTCCAAAAGCTAGTACCTATGATGGTTTGCAAAAAATCTTGGAAATACATAGACTGCACAATGTAAAATTTAACCCCCCCAAAGATTTGAATAGTATAATGCAGCAGTACTTCAACATTCCTTGCTGTTATTTAACAACACTGTAAAGCCACAACACGAGCATAGCTTTGATGGTTTGCACGCATGTGCACAAATGCAACCAAGTAACACCTCTGTGGGCTTTGTAACACAGGTATTCATTCAAGGTTAGCTGTCAAAGTGGCCAAGTCCATCAGCTTTTCCAGTGCATAGCCATCATTATTGGCAGAGGCTAAAGAAATATTTTCTAAAGCTGCACCAGTGAAGTTTCTCACATCTCTTTCTTGGCTGACAATATTTTCCTCATGCAGCCATCAGAAAAACATTCCAGGAAAAAACATAACAACATGCTTAGCAACTCAAGCTGAAACTAAATCCTCAACAATAATTTAGCTTGAAAACATGTATTTTTATCAGGCAAAGGGAAAAACTGATATACGGGGATCTACTAAATTAGACACACTTCTAGCAGACAAAAACTGAAGCAAATACAGGAAAAGGGAAAGCTGTGCAGCCACTCCAACACATACATCTGCACAATGCAGCACTAACAGGAATAATAGAAGTGAGTAAGCCACTTTTAAACACCCATACTAAGTGTAAGCCTGAACCGAGCTCCTACAAACAAGCTCCCTATCCTTCCATTAGCCCATGCTTCAGGAACTCAAAAGCATTTCTGATAACTCACAAGCTTCACATGCTATTTCACATTCTTTACAGCACTTTGCCAAAGAACAGAAAATCTGCACCATCATTACATGAATCTCAGACTCCATGCTGCAAGAGCTCTCACTACTAAAGCAAGCAGAAAGATAAAGCCTTCCTCAAAGGATACAGCATCCATAAAAGAAACAACATTACTACAAGGTTTGAATTCTTAAACTAGCATGTAAAAAGATCAAGGTCATCTCCTTTATCCTTAAGGGTTTTTGAACTGAGCTGCAATGCAAAAGGAAAAAGAGAAGTGTGGTTCTCTCATATTCAGTGACTAATAGACTGAAGTGCAGGCACTAACAACTCATATCCTATACAATCCTCACAGAGCCAAACCTTTCTGAGACACATGAGACATAAAAGAACCCGACCTATCAGCATTCAGACAAATGACCCATCCAGAAAGCCCGCCCATATTGTGCATTCTCCTACAAGGAAGTGGCAATCTCTGGACAATGATCTAAATTCTTGACCTGAAGCCAGAACTCCTCACTCTCCTGGCTCTGTATGTAGTCCACACAAAACAATAATTCTAACCCACATGGGATTTGGCATCAGCATTTGCCCAGAAAGGCCGCAAGATGAAGCAACTCTAGCAGTCTTGCAACTGCAGGGCATGCAAGGAAGTTTTATAAGCCTTTTGGGCTCCTTACAGGTTGGTATTCTGGCTTTTCGTCAGCACATTTTGAAGAGTAACAAGATATTCCCTGTCCAAATGCAGAGAACACCGAGTGGGAAGCGTGCATTCCTCCTAAACACTTTGTCTTATCTCTACAATCCTTTAATTGAGAAGGCTACTGCCTAATGCAGAGAGAAAATTCACATCCACAGTCAAAGCTGGGAAGTGCATTGCTAATGACATGTCCTCCTACAGAAAAGGGGCCAACAACCAGAGCTGAATCAAAACTTGAACATTCTTTGCTTGTAGGAAAAAAAAGTCTGAACTACCACCTTAGAACTCTTCTTGACACAAAGGGGCCATCCACATTATTGAAGCAGCGTTTTCCTGTTACTCAAAGCAGTTTTAAGCAGACTTAACTGGAATAATTTAAAAAATCAGAAAAAAAACAAAAACCACTCTGCTCCACAACTGATGTCTCTTACCTCACTGGGGGAAGCATGAGGTAGTGGATGCTTTCAGTATTCTTTTCCTGAACTGAGGCTGGATCAATAAGTGTCTTCAGATTCTGGTACATCAGTTCAGTGATAAATGGAGTATACGGAGCCTGTAATGTGGCATTCATTCATTACCATTTCTTGATTGTTTGTACATTATAAATCAGTAATGCTTACAAATTATGTAAGGACAGCTCAGCAAAAACAGAACGTTCAGTGTCTTCAATACAGAGCTATGAAGTTACTCAAACAGCTGACTGAAATAAGTAGCACCATTTATTGACCTTCTTTCTGAGCTCCATGTGCCTGGTTATCAGGTAAGAACTCTGAATGCCTCTGTATAAGCCAGGTGATACTTGTATTCTTTACAGTAGCATTGGCCAGACAAGCCAAGAAAAGGGGAAGGTGAGAAATGAACTGTGCTGAGCAAGCCAGCAGCAACACACCTTCTTTCCTCATGCGTTCAGCCTGCATACCCCTAGTTTCTATGAACAACTCAAAAGATGCATGCTGTTAGATTAATTACATTTTTTAAAGTCAGTTAGTCATAGTTGGCTGTAATTGTCTTACCATAAGTCTGCACATGGAAAACAAAACACTGAACAAGGTTTCCAGGGCCATAATGCAGTCTTCAGTCCCATTCTCGCCCTATTCAAAGCATTCAAAATAAAAAAAAAATGAGTGAGAAAAGTAACTAACCAATCACCATTTCAGGATCACTAAATGCATTTCAGTAAATTCCCAACATTTTCTATATAAATGCAATAAAGAGCTTTTCCAAACTGTATTCATTTTGCTCAAGTCCATCCAGCAAGTGAAACAAAGTTATAGTGTATTCTGTTTGGTTGGCTGGTTTTCGTCAAAGCAAAGAGGAAAAAAAAAACATTCATTTCTCATTTCCACTATCAGGTACAAACTGGTGATATTTACAAACAGCATAAAGACTTTTGTGTAACATCGGGAAGCTGCTATGGATTAAGTTAACACAGACTTGGATTTTGTTTACAGTACAAGACACAGAGGTAGACACGTACCTTCAGTCTTCTGCGATTCATTCTCACGTACCAGTTGGTCAGAACGTCTACAAACTTCACTAATCGAGGGACTACCGTGTACAGCCTGTAAGCTAGAGGGGAAAACATTTACTGTAGGTAGTATCTGCTCTCTCCATCCATCTTCTCACTTAAATAAATACTTTGTCATGAGCAGCTCTGGTGATAACATCAAACTTTAGCAAAACACTTCTGTTAATAAGATTAAAAATGCGATTAGACATACTATTATGTTAAGACCACATTAAGAAATTACACGTCATCATTTCATGCTTCAAGACAAGTATCTGCCACCAAATTACTTCCCTAATCCTACACAAACATGCATTATGGAAGCCTTATGCTTTTATCTGACTCGCAAAGAGGATAGTGGATAAGAGACTATTAATCGTGAAGGATTTGACAAATCCTAGATTTGCAGATGCTATAAATACAGCCAAGTCACCACAAGTTCAACAGAAATTATTGTAGAATCATACGATGAAGTTTTATTACCAATTACTGCCAGCATCTTTTTTTGTTTACCAGATTTAAAATGAGACACCTATTTCAATTAATTTGGGGATAATTATTAGCTTTTTTCCTGTTTTGCCAAGGAACATGGTAGACAAGAATGTACAGTAACAGCAAGCCTGACAAGATAGGAAGGTAAACATAAATGTAATTTCAAGTTCAGTGCAACATGAAAGCACGGAGAACCACCAGCAAAAAAAAGCTCACCAACAGCATCATGCTGCAATGAGGAAAACCTTGAGTTGCTCACAAGAGAGTGATTTTTTTTTTAAGCTTTGAATGCTTAAATATTACTTTAAAAACTAAGTTAAACTTGTGTGCAACTTCTTTAAAAAGCAAGGAACTTTTTCATCTCCATTTTGAATCAGTTTCATCAATCAAACAACTACTGAATAAAATGAATCTTTAAGAGCTTTGTTACACTTGTCATTGCATTTTCTAAAACATAAATGTCTTTGAAGGTAAAGCGTTGGTATTTAAACCTAAGAAAGAAACCCTGAGGAGAGCCGTGCTGTGATGGGGAAGAAATCACTTACATGGGAAGTAGTGTTTCTGAGAAGTCACAGAATGGCTGAGCTTGGAAGGGCCCTTAAAGCCCCCCCAGTTCCAACCCCTACCGTGGGCTGGCTGCCCCCACCAGCTCAGGCTGCCCAGGGCCCCCTCCAGCCCGGCCTTGGGCACCTCCAGGGATGGGGCACCCACAGCTCTCAGGGCAAACACCCAGCTCTTTTCTAACTATGATTTATCTAGTTAGGAGACTGGTTAAAAAGCAGTAAGGAACAGTACACATTTAACAACAGATTCAAGTTTGCCTGGAAACATCCCTTTTCATTAGCCTCATCTTCCCCTAAGAAACTTAGCAGATTTCTAGCTTCTAGCCACAATCATCTTCCTACAAATACTGTTTCTGTTCAAACTTCATACTAATTCAAGATTTCAGGTACACACATACAAGTGTATTTACCACTCTCCCTCAAAAGGCTTTCCTTCCCACAAGGAGCAAGAAAACTTGGATAGCCTCCATGTATTTCTGTTGGGTAACACATGAAATTCAACGCACACCACCATCATTTGATAAGGAGAAGACTCCTAGGAAGAATGCACATTTTTGACAAGACAGAAGACTCTGTCCTTCGTAGCTTGAGGATTCTTTTTTCCTTTAATGAGATATTTTTAGACAACCTCACCTAAGTTTTGTTACCAAAATAACAAGCTTGATTTACTGTAGCAAGATAATCACATTTAACTTCTCTTGGGTAGAGTGAATGTGCCAGTCTAAGACAAGGAACACAAGAGAGCATTGATGCAGAAGAGGATTGTCCCGTATCCTTAACCTCAGCATTATCTATCACCTTGTTAATACCTTCTTTCCCCAAACCTAAGTGCACCTGTGGAAGGCTTCTAAAATTTCTTCTGAGGGCAGCTTTGGATCACTGGAAGAGGGAGGCTGTTGGTTTGCTCATAAACCGTGACTACAATGGCAAAAGCCACCTCCTTTCCAATGCCAAGGAATCCAATGCCTTTAAAGATCCCAAAAGTTGAACAGAACCCATCATGAGTTCATCAGCAAGATTGTAAGCTTGCTGGATCAGACTACTTCAGGGGCTCTTGTCTCTTTTTGTAATTTAAACTGCCTAAATATAATGTGAACATTAAGAGTTATGAAATGATTAAAAAGACAACATATGCATAAGAAAAAAAGTGAGAATCTTTTCAAAGCTAAGTAGTATCCTAGCATATTCTGCCCTTCTTTATGTATTTCTCAGTATGATTACAAATAAATCCTCTCCATACAACAATGTAAGGAAACGTTTGTTCCCCCACACCCACATACCACTCAAAATTATTTTATTTGGCTGATTTAATCACTGGGCATTTCAGTGTTTGTTGTTTGGTTTTTCCCTTTTGCAGTTTCCCCAAATGCTGTATGACTTCCTCTTCACTGCCATCTTCCAGCTACTATCATAGCACTATCAATTGTCCCAAGCACTTCAGAAGTTACAGCAAGAAGCTGCAGCACCAAGTTGACAGAATTAGCCGTGATAAAAGTGCCTCATTAACTTTCAAAATCTCAGCACAGCAAAATCTGTGTTTACACCCACAAAAACAGCATTTGATGCATTAGCCAGTTTTAGTCTGAAGTAGAATGTGGAAGTCTATGGATGAAACTGCTCATTCTCTAAGCAAAAAGTCAACTCACGTGCACACACCCCACCAAACACATGCATACCTGCCATCTCAGCTTTGAAGAACTGAATGAGCGATTGGGTGAAAGAAAGAATCCATTTATCCATGATGTTATTGCTCTCCTTAACCGTGTTCTCATTGTAAAGGAATTCTCTTCCCTCATCCTGTCATCGACATAAAAACACAAAACACATTTTCAAGTCATAAGGGTTTATATTCAAATTTTTACATCAAACCACCTGTCAGTCCCAAGTACCTTGTCACCTTTACTCTGTGTTACAGTGATTTCCTAAGAGAGAAAATTGAATCCCAGAAAGATGTGAGAAATAACCAAAGAAAACCTGGACTTCCACTGCTCCTGATTTCACCACTCAACACTTCCAGCTGTAAAGGAGGCCTGTTATTTGCATCTGTTAAGCAGACAAAAAGTAGCACAGCACACAATGGTATGCACTAGTTCCTTCCCTGCTTGCAGCATAAATTACAGCTTCCAGACATGGTAGGGCTCTTGAATTTACATAACTCTTATCTAGAAGAATTCTGAAATATTTACAAGAAATATAATGACCAAGATGAATTGTACATAGGGAAATGACATTTAAAGGATATAATTAAGATCACACCACAATTTCAGCAGGTTGAGAAACAGAAGAAAGCAACAATCCCCACTGAGAAAACCAAACAAAGCCGGGAGAATTTCAGGCATCCAAATGTAAACGGTGCATTCTGTTGTTTACCAGAACAGCGATGTTTGCACCCACCTGAGAAATTTCAGTGAAGTGTTATGATTCTGCAGGATACTGTAAGCAAGGCCATAAGAAATAACAGCGTCCAGGACACAACCTGACTCATCCCTAGGTGTATGTTACAACCAGCTGAAAATAGGGCAGGGAAGTTTTTTGTTTTTAAATAGAAGTTGTGGTTTCAGACGTCTTTGAATTTTGCCTTCCCCCCAAATCCAGGTAAAAATTCTGCTTGGATTATTTAATCCAATAATTAAGCATCCACTTATGCAGTATAAAGGAAAAGATTCTTAGAATAAAATACATCTGTACACCCAGAAGTGCAGCAATCCCAGAGCTAGGTCAGCAATCATTAAACCGACTTCAATTACGGAGGTAACTGAATATTCCAGTAAGCAGCAAACTATTATTAGACTTCACTCAGTGAGACTGTAGTTTCTTACAGGAGGTAGAATACAATGAAAAAAGTCGTTAAGGCCTGAGCACGAAATCCAATTTAAGCAGTATCACCTCCAATAGCTCATTATTTTGCCTAATTCAGTGCAAAGGAACAGTTTCACTGTCTATAAAGAAAACTTACATCTGTTGAATCACCAAAGCTATTTGCTTAAGCACCTGGATGTTCCACTGGGGTCTTCCACCCCCTACTTGGCTGCTCTTGCAAGATTTAATGGGATCACAGCAAAACACAGCAAAGCACACATTAGATAATTCAAAGGTTAAACAAAAGCTGAAATCTGTTTTGGGCAATGCACAAGGTTGTCTGATAAATGCTGTCTAGGGATCCTGAGAAAAGATTCATTAAATACGAGGCTCTGAAGTTACCAGACTTTCTTCCCAAAAGGGGCCGTTAAAAAGATAAAGTCATTTACTTAAGTCATCTATTTACTGTATTATTTATTGAAGTCAGTTGCCTTTATGGCTTCAGAAGGCAGCTCTCCAAAGTGATTAAACTGCCAGTGTAATCTTGTGTGTACAAGGTTGAGACTTTTTTTCCCCACGCCCATGCAAGTCTGCACGAGCAAGCTGGAACCTTCATCACTAATCTTAGCTGAAAAATTAAAAATGGTTTGAACAAAACCTATACAACATACATGCAAAGTCTTCGATTTAGAAGAAATATTACTACAGGAAACATTCATCTTGCTTTCGTTCTAAAAGCATAGAAACTCACATAATCTACCCAGGATTTTTACTTCAAATGTAGCCTACGAATCCAAAGCATTATGGCAAATGATTTACCTTTCTTCACATTTCTTTTTTTAAGTTACATTAAATTTTAAAAAATAATTAACTGTCACATTACGGAAGGCAAACATATTGCTGTGGCTTATGTATTCAGTGCCAACTATTCCCAAGTTAAACACTTTCATGCAGATTCATAATTAAAGTTACAGTACACTAGTTGGTTCAAGAAATTGTCACAGCAGCCTCTGCTAAAAATGCCTTTCCTTTCATTACTTATTTGCAGTTCTATTTGTTTTAAATCTGTGTGCTATTAAGCAATGTTCTTACTGCAGTGGAACTTGCAGTGTGAGTATGGGCAATCTGAACTAACTTGGAAGCCAGCCTTACTTTGAGTAAGAGGCTCGAGACCAGGTGATGTACAAAGAGCTCTCCACAAACCTAAATCTCTCTGATACTAGCCCACAATAAGAGTGGAAAATGCACAAAACCCTTCCACTTGGCATTTCCATGCTCGAGACATCCGTACCTTATGTTGCAGGATGTGAACGTTCTGAACAAGGAAGCGATACGCATTGTACCAGGGCAGGAAGACATCCTTCAGTACGTCCCTTACTCCTTCCTCCTTAAATCTCAAGTTCTCTGCTCTTACCACTGGAGAATTGATAAGGTATAATCTGAAAAATAAGAACATTTAAAAGCTTAAAACTGTGTACAGTAATGAAGAAGTGCTTAAGCATACAGTGAATTCTAAGGGCTGCATAGCCAGAGAAATATATTCAAAGAAGCAGTCTCACATTAAGAACCCTAAAAAGGACAATACCGTAAGCAAGTTACATTCTGAACATAAGGTAATTTACTTCCTAGTGCCACAGGATTACTTTCATAATCCTGCATACCAAACTTGAATCAGAATTTAAATTTTTATTTTTTACTCTAGAAATTAATTGAAGTGCCAACAGGTAATCTGAAGCTATCACAGAATAAAAATAAGCAGTGAAGGTAAACGATTAGTGTTCATCTTCAGAAAGGCACCTGATACTTTGGTGTGCTTATTTCCTGGACAGCGACACACTGCTTTCTACTCAATCTAGATAATTTTGGCAATTAGAAAAAGCTTCAGACCCAAGCCAAACAGAGGGCTAAGGAGCAAGGCAGAACAGACAAATCAGTAAAACAGCAGAATTTGATGTCACCAAGAAAACTAGCCTAGAAAGAGGAACAAGAATTTACCCCCTGCAAGTATAAATGTGCCTCAGCTCCTGAAGTAGCTGTGAAAGAGCAAAGCAGAGGATCCAGGTGACCCTGACTGCCACGAGCAGCCCCTTTCAGAACTGAAGTGTCTTCAGCCAAGGATGCTCACCTACACATGAAATCTGCCCTGCCCAGCAAGATCCTCCTAGCATGACTCTCACTTAAGCCAGCAGCTCCTCAGGACACATCCCTGGCTTCCATGCTGATTGAGTTTGCAAAAAAACCATCTTCATACATGACCCACTTTATTCCCTGAGACAAATTGGCATCTATCAAGTTAACTGAAGAAGGAACCAAATCTTACTCAGGTATCATAAAACTTCAGTAATAACTTGATTTAAATATATTTCATTTAACTTTCCAAGTACAAAATAAATAAATAAAACACTTGTAAGAGACCTTGCATTTCTCAATAAAAATGAATTTATTAACTCATTTCCTCGTGTTTTTTCGGCTTTAAAAATCACAATTCTAAACTAATCTATCTTCGCAGACACTTCTTTTAGGAGGCTTTAAAAACTTAATGTGGTCTGACGCAGCGCATTCAAGAATACCAGGCCATAAATTCCTCCGGAGAGGGCTCCTTGCATGAAAATAAGTGCACAAGAAGAGAGCTGTCTGGGCAAACAGACAATCATGCAGGAAGATCAGCAGAACAAATGGGCATTTTCAGAAACGTATTCCAAAAAAAGCACTTTGAAACATGATAGCTGCGCTCAGATTATGGATTTACAGAAGCAGAGAACAATTAAGCATGATAATGAAGTAGTAAGCCCTTACATGAAATCAGAGTTTATAAACATGTATTTAAACCAAACTTCCTATCATTATTTGTAAACGTGCTTGTTACTTGTTTGAGAAGTCAAAGCTAACTTCGGTCCTCATCTGAGAGCTGCTCTGGCACAATCTGGCAGAATCCATAATCCAGACTTTCTGGCAGGTGAAGACTCTAGAACAAAGAGCACCACAAACTGCCTCCCCTGCTCTCTGTCACAGGAGGCAGCGATGTAAAACTCATCTAACTCTGAATTATCCATTAAGCTGCACCTTTGCACCCACCTCAGCAGCATTCTCTGCAGAACCTGACTTCCAGAAGTCACAATATCTCTCACAACAAGAAACGAAAGGAAAAGCAGCTCTCCAAGGCTGCAGCTTTTTGTTGGTTTTGTTTTTCACTACAGCAGACCTACACTGCCTTACAACAGGTGAATGCTAGAAGACTATTACCTCGTGGTATCACACAAAGATACTCACACCAATTACCATCCAGGAAAGAGAAATGAGACAGCTGATGGAGGAGGACTTCGGAACAACTTGGTTAGAACTAGTGATATCAGGTTGATATCAGGTACTGGGCAGAAAGCAAAACCTTCAGATCGCACCAGTAGAGGAAACTGATGGAACAATGCACAAGCAGTAATGCAGTAACCTTCTTTTCATCTCTCTAAAGCAACAGTCTGTGTTACTTGTTCTGCATTTTAAGAACAGAAAGTGTAACAACAGCAATGCTTACCTCAGAACACAGGAAAGCGAAGGGACAGTAAGGACTATGGCAAGAAAATTCTCTTTCCAACATAATTAACACCTACCCAACCTCCAATAGTTTTTGGCAATTCTTACAGAATTCACATAGCACTCAAGCTTCAGGAAACATGGAATTGGACTGTTAAATTCACTGTGTCATCAAGCTACGTCCTCTGCTCGCCCGTGCCATTCCATTCCACATTCACTTAAGTAACTTACATGACTATTTTCTGTTGATCTATTTATTAAGTTACTGCTAGAAATACTTGAGAACTATAGTTAAAGTGTAGAAATATTCTTCATTTATATGCGTGTGTATACACACACACACGCTCTGCAAAAGCTAAAGAAACTGCAGGGAAGCAGTGCCAAGGAAAAACTCAATTGTAGCTTTTTCTATAAACAGAACACATCAAGCGCTTCACTGAATAAGCACAGACAACTGAATCACAGAGCTCCTTCCATAAATGAGCCTGGTCTGTATTGCTTTTTACTGTCTATGTGGGTGTAGGTATAAATAAATGTGACATTAAAGAATGAGTATACAGGCAGAAAAATGAATTAGCTTTTCAGAAAGCAAAAAACATGAATAATGGAAGTGTAACTTCTGGAGTTTTAGATTTAAAACCAAAAAAGGCAGATTGCTTCAGCTGAAATATCACTTGTGATTTAAAATCCCTGCTATGAATAACTCAAACTCTTTTCACTCATTGTTTCAGCTACAGATTCACTGACATTCTGCTAAATAGACCTTGACTATTTTTAAAGAACAATTTGATCGAATTTGAGAAATCTATCCAACACTCTGTTGTAAGCATATACACAAAGATCATTTACTATGTTTTTAAAATGCCAAAGCTTGAAGAAAATAAAGAGCTTCACATCCATTTTTGATTTTAAATCATCTGGAATACAGCAATAAGTGTCTTTCACAAATAAAAACCCCCAGCACACAAAGCTTTTATTCAGACCAACCCTTGCCACACACAATTGTAGCATATAATGAAGTGTGTGACAGTCTGTTTTCTTATATATGAACCGGATTACATGGCTCTTGAGAAATGCATAAGTAGTATACTCAGTTATTAACATATCTTTATTGTACCTTTATCTCAAGGTACCACTTCACACACCTAGTTAGTGCATCCAGACAAAGCACCAGGCAACTGCATAATCACGTTTACACATTCGTATAATTTTAATGAAACTCTTCAGCTGCGTGCTTGATCTCTGATAGGGCAATTTATGTATGCACAGGAGGCTGCTCCACTTCTGCTCTTCTGGTTTCACTACTACAAGGATATACTGTATACCTCTACCAACAGAAAACAAAAACTTTCTCCTCCTTAGAAAATGGATAATATAAGCAGCAAACAAATCTGTGTACTATGCAGCAAGCATTCCATAACTATTTAGCAGAAAACTGACAGGTCTGATCCATACAGACACCATTCAGCTCTCACTGGGCCAACTCAAAAGATTAGCTGCAGTAGCAGACATGCCAGCCTGAGCGGTATCGTCCTATACCAAACAACTGGAGGCATCTTCTGATGAGAAGCCTCCACTCAGCACATCACCCCCAGTCTGTACCAGACTGGAAGAGGGATATAAAAGAGCAGGCACTAACTACTGTCAGTTCTTTAGGTCATCTGCTCAGTTAGTTGGCTGCCATACAGGTCCAGAGTTTCCCAACATCAGCTTTCTTCCTACTCCTAATAGTCAAATGCCTATGAGCAGCCCTACTGGTACATGCCTGTTACAAACAGTAAACTAAAACAGGTATTACACTAATTTTAAAAAATCCTACCTTAGTGCATCAGCTCCGTAACTATTTACAATAGCCATTGGATCAGGATAATTCTTCTTCCTCTTGCTCATTTTTTGGCCATCGCTGGAAAATATCAGAATGCAGAAATAAATTCACAGAATTCACGTAATAAACAGGCAAGTAAAAAATTCCTTCAAATTCAGGTTGTTTTTTTCATGTCCTATTTGGTAGCAAAGACATAATAATAAATCAGCACATCACTTCACTGTGACTGCTGAACCCATGAGAGCGCCAGAAGAAATATCTAGAGGCTCCCAAATTACACATTCAAGCAGTAAATACATCTTTCCAGGAGAAACTGGGAGAAGCACACTTGTTTTGAGTCAATCTCTCCCACACATTGCCAAAACATGTAATTTTAAAAAATTATATTTATACATTTATATTTTATATATTATTTATTTTATATTTTGTAAATATATAAATATTTAACATATATTTTTATTATTTTTCTCTTACATCTACAACTACATTCCTAATCTCATTTGCTCCACATAACAGGTATCATCTGTTTCCCACCCCTTCCTATTCTGACTTGCTACTCATTTTCTCTCCCAAGAAAAGACAAATCCTACTGGGAAGCAGTGAGTGCAACACACCCCTGGGATGTATAAACTTCACACTTGAGTGTCTCTTCCTACCAAAACACCACTATCACCCCGACAAGTTTTCACAGCTCCAAAGTTCATTTCAGATTTAATTTACAGTTCACAGGGACCTAAGTGAAGTATTCCTTGAATACAAATCAGTTTGGGAAAGAACTTATATACCAACCTGGCAAGAACTAGACCATTTACAATTACATTCTTGAAAGGAGGTCTTCCAAAAAGAGCAGTGGACAGCACCAGCAAAGTGTAGAACCTGAAATGAGACAACATAAACATGACTTCCTAAATATGCTCAGCTAGGATTTGCACACCATTCATTATAACTGAAATTCTGATCACACTACAGCACCCTAAAAAACCTGAAAATTAAGCATATGGAACGTGTAGCAAAGACTCAGAAAAAGAGGTTACTGTAAATAGATCTTTTTAATAGACCTTATTTGTCTTTGTAACATATTATAGCATATTCTGCTGTTTGCCCAGGTGTGATCTACTAGTCCTAGAGGACTGAAAAATTATAAAAGCAAGCAACAGCAAAGTTGTGAAAGATGGAACTGTAGCATTTTCCCCCTTAATACGGAAAAGAGAATTTTGTTCCTCAACAAGCTTCTCATGTGCTCACTGTGAGCCTCTGGACCCAGGATCAAATGGGAACAAACACAGCACACTTCTATTTTTCAGCCTAGCAAACGAGAACAGATACAGCTAGGACTAGGAATAACTTGGAGAAAGAGCCCAGCTTCCTTATCAATTAGGCTTTGCTGGTTCATTTGGCCAGTTCCACACATTCCGCACAACAAAGGGCAGTAGATCAAGAAGGTATCTCCCCATCACACCCCATAGAGATGTTTACAGCTATTCTTATCAACTGCCTGGGAACAGTTGAGAATTCAGTGCTGGAGCAAGCACTTGGATTTAGTGTTGCATGTGCCAATATTTGATTATATCTAAGAAATTAAGTGGAGGTGCATGATGTCAATGATGCAATCATACCAAACTCAAAGAGACAAAACCCTGACAGAAGATGGCTACAAACTGCTCAAACTGGTGGTAACTTTTATGAAAATAACAGGAGGGTGGGCCACAGCTGTCACAGTAAAAACTGAGTATCACACTGATGATTGCTTAGCAACCTTAAACCAGCATAGGATTACATGAAAGCAATTAATTTAGAATAAGACACAGAAGGTAATACCTCAGAACTATTCATTTGCAA
This sequence comes from Numida meleagris, assembly GCF_002078875.1. Lineage (NCBI taxonomy): Eukaryota > Metazoa > Chordata > Aves > Galliformes > Numididae > Numida > Numida meleagris. The sequence continues at coordinate 3,280,826 of NC_034419.1, read as the reverse complement.
CAAGATTTTGAGGAGAAACACTTCAGTGGAAGAAGTGGGTCTGCATATTCCAAAATAGTTTTTATCAAAATGTTGCACGTAACTGGAAAAGCTTTACTCAGACATTTGTGGGTCTGTAGCTCTGTAGAGGTTGCTGGGTGCATTACTGCACACATGGCTTACATGACAGCTCAGATGCTTATCCCTCAGACAGGCTTTTAACTCCCAGAATTAACGCCATTCACTCTGCAGGATACAAATTGTCTCCATTAAACTGCACTGTAATAGCATAAAATTGAACAAACGCTTCTCCACCTGCACACAAAAGCACCATCTTCTCTCATTTCTAGCCTTCTGAAGAAAACCCCTGAACACAAATACCTAAACATTTAGGCTGACGATCAATAATACCTTGCAGCCTATGAAGCTGACAGATCATTACAACCACAGCAATACTTCATTATCTGGAAGTACTACACTGCCCAATTCCCATCAACTCCTGCGAAATAGGCACAAATCCTCATCATTACAGCAAGGGTACTTTCAATTAAAAAGAACAAAGTAGAACCAAAAAGAAGAGACTTCAGTACTGCTTGCCTTAAGAAATTTGTACAGATGGGTACTGCAAGAATATGAGTCCAAGTTACGATGAATTTTGTTTTTTACATTGTCAAACCTTCTGCTACCCTCAGCAATGAGGCACTCTGGTTAGCAACTGCAAGACTGACCTTGAGAACCTGCAATCCACACGCTTACGTGCCACTCTTAATGTCTCTTCTGATTCTCTCAGATTATTCTTCAGAAAACACCTCATTCTGAACATTGGTAAGGAGTGCCTCTCCGCACACCTTATGTTTGAAATCTCTTGGCCACAGAAACACTCGATTCTGACAGCTTCTTAGACTTCTCTGCTGCTTCAGTCACCACATCTCAGTCTCCTCCTTACGTTCTTGCAGATATACAGTCATCAGCCAAAATAATATAAAAATGAACAGCGCAAAGACAGAGGTCCATTTCTTTGCTTTTCTTCTCTCCTTGTCTCCCCTCAAAAGAGGAAAAGCATTCCATGCCTGTTATCACCTGCGTCAAGCTTGGTGGTTAATTCACAATCCCATATCTCACACCAACCACCTTCAACTGTGAATACCCTGTAGGCCACCACATTCTCACTGTAACTACAAATCCTGCTGCATCTTCCCCCACACACACACAAAAAAGGAGACAGAGCCTTTCCTCTTAGTCTGTCCAGACTGGGAGTCTTTCAACCCAGATACTCAAAGGTTTTTCTCCTCTGGCCTTCACAAATATAATTCATCTCCTTCTCATATCCACCAGGAAGTCATGGCGAATACCCTTCTCCTAGCTCATCACATCAGTCACATTCGTTTTCCCCGTGTCTCCAATGACTTTCTCCCCATCTATGTGATGTTAAACAGAAGCCAACAGATCTCCAACTCCTGAGCCCTTCCCCACACAACAGCTCTCACCTCAAGTCAGTTGCAGCCTCTGATCCAACACAAACTCCGTCTTGGTTCTTTGTTTTATCACTTCATATAGAATGTTTCATATAAAACCCACATACTATTTTCATAATGCTTCAGACTTAATATGTTGCTGTTCACTGCGTCCTGTTCTGGTATGGTACTGTCATACTGGGAGAAAGATACATGTGCCTTCTCTCCAAACCACCTCAACTTTTACAAGACTTCAGAAGACATGAGGAAATTTAAACTGAAGGCACACTAGTTTAAGAAGGAGAACCATTCTCAAAAAGAGCCTGAGACAGCTTTACCTTCTACCAAGAAATAAAACAAAGCAAAAAGCCCATCACCTCACATCCTAACTTCTCCTTTCTTTCACAAAAGGAAGGTGCTCATTTGCCAGTCACCAAACACCGAAGCACCAGCTAACAGACACAAACACTGAGGGGAAGGTATGACCATCGTCTATGTAGGTAAATGTTTTAATACTCTAAACAACTGGTGAGACAGGTATGATAAAGATTTATAGCAACTCTTACACTGCAAAAACCATAAAGCAATCAACTGCAGGATGCAGCATGAAAGCCCTCATCTGCACATTGCCTACAGTGCTCAAGCTGAAGCACAGTGGGTTACGTGCACAAGCACGGTCCTGACTGGCGTTATCATCAGTTTGGACTTGTCTTGTAATTTTTCCAGAGCCAACCCTCAGCTGAATTGGTAAGGTGATTTGGTTAAACCTATCAAGAGAGGGAAAGAAATGGGGCTGCTTTGAGCAGCAACATGCAGATAGGTCAGCATCAGCAAACTGAAATCCATGAGTTACACTCTGTATTTAAAGAAGGAGAAAACTTTATGAAGTAGCAAAGTGATAGTTCAGCACATCTGGATGCTGCAGAGGCCTCAATTTTTATCTTCATATCATACTATAAAGAGGCAAACTGTAAAAACCACCAGTGCTTTCTTTAATGACTCTACTGAGAGCTTCACTGGAGGCTCATCTTTTCTTCTGTCATGTCTCCCACACATGCTTCAAAGGATAGCACGGAAAGCAGTGCTGCACTACGTGACATGTACTAATCTACTCTTACATTCCTATTTCAAACACCCTGAGAATTAGCTCTGAAACCTGACATTTAGCACTGCTTCTACATTTTTCACCAGAATTTGTTGCTAACATGAGTAGATATTTTATCCACATAAAAATCCCAAACTATTTTTGATTCTGTTGAACTTTTATGATTCAGTAGCTCCCTCGTTTCTTGTAAGAACATTTATATGTTTCCTTACTCAAGCCTAAGAGTTTTGAGACTTTGCTCTCAACCTCAAACATGTAAAAGTTGGCATCTTTCTCCTTTGTTTGGGTTGGTTTTTCTGTTTTAGTGGGGCAAGCATGCTCCAGAGGAATTTAACATTAGTAACTCAAGTTACTGGATGGAAACGAATTCCACTTGTACACAGACAAATGTATAAACCTAAAAAAATCTCAAAAATCTGACACTTATCGCAGCCAACATCATTAGCTTCAAAAATAGAATAATCGCTTAAAAATGCCCAAACTGTACATATGTAAGCATGCATGAGAACATAACCAAGAGAAAATCTGGGATTAGAGAAATATTTTCCAGCAACCAACAGCATTTATCCAGAGATGAATCAGTAAGCAGCATCCCCCAGACCTTAAAAGCAGATTTACAGTTAGAAAATTTCATTTTTGTGAACTACAGTAAGAGCCTAACACCACAAGGTTAGAAATGAGATTTGGCGTGTTCCCCCTTCATAAACTCAAATCTCTAATTCAATCTAAGGGGCAAGAACTAATAGCCTACACATGGGCTTGAAATCCACAAAACTCTGACTTCTATTTCAATCAGTGTTCAGTTCCCAGTAGATAAATCAAATTCTACAAAAACTCAGCTGCTGAGGTTCTTCTCAACCATGCCAAGATCTGCCCTACGCAACATTCTTGACAAGAGCCAACCAAGATTGCTTGCTAGCATGTCATCTTTCAGCAAAATTTTCAGCATCCAGCTTTAGAATGCCTTGTATTTTACAAAGGAAAAACATCATAACTTAACTCCACAACACTAAAGGATCATCCAGATACAATAATTTGCCAGATACAGGACAATATTACAAAAATTAAGGCACAGACTTACCATCCTCGGGTTTGGTCAATGCCTTCAGCAATGAAGTCAGCAGGAAAAGCATCTTCAAGTTCTTTTTTGTTTTCAAATGGATAATGCACTTGTGCATAAGGCATGCTTCCACTCTCAAACCAGCAATCAAAAACTTCAGGGACCCGGTGCAACACGCCTTTGCCGCAGCGTGAAGGGATGGTTAGATGATCAATGCTGTGGGAAAGAAAAAGACTAAGGAAGTCTAAACAAAAACAAGAATTGGCACAAAAATTTAACATTATGCTTGCACATTAGATATGATAAGAGTTTTTAGTTTTAGTGATTCTTCCACAGGCAAGCATTTCCTTTGACTTTTGTAATTTAAAGATATTTAAGAGATTTTATTTTAACAGAGTCTAGGACAGAAGAAAGAATCATAGAATGGCTTACGTTGGAGGGGATCTTAAAGATCATCTAGTTACAGCCCCCCACCATGGGCAGGGTTGCGACCCCACCAGCTCAGGTTACCACGAGCCCCATCCAGCCTGGCCCAGAATGCCTCCAGGGATGGAGCATCCACAAGCTCTCTGGGCAGTTGTTACAGTGCCTCATCCACTCTCTGAGCAAAAAATTTCCTCTGAACATCTAATCTAGATCTCCTCTCTTCTCTGGAGATACATCCAGTGAACATTCTCTGTGACTGACCTTTCCCGATGGAGATCAGTGACTTTCACTCCTGACAGCTCTTCCAGTTCTGCCATTGAACCAATACAAACTACCTGCAAGAGGCAAAATAATCAGTCTGTAACTTGCACACTGTAGCACCTTCTTTTTTTCTGAAGCATAAGACAGAATGTTTGTAGGTCAGTTAGCATCTTCCAAAGTAGCTGATACAGCTGAAAAGCCAAGAACACTTCTGAGCAAAGTCCCCTTTTCCACAATGACACAGCATGTTAGAGATCAGAGATCCTGATTCAATACAATTATCTTAGAATAATTAGAGACTTAGAAGATCAAATGTGTTGTTAGGTAGCAAAAAAGGAAGAGGGTTATTTGTTGTGCTGCTGTTTTTCAAATAACCCATCAAACCATACCCTCTGACAAATCCACAGTCTGAACTTCTGCACAGGCAAGAGTCTTAGACTCTAAGTTCACCTTCTGAAGCTAAGGTAAGCTGCTAAATAGCTCACAGCTCAGTACTAAATTGCTCACACTAAAAAGAGTCACTGCTAGCAAAGGAGTTCATGTGAAAAAAACAGCAAAAAGCTTCCACAACAGATTTACATCAACATCATAAAAAGCCGATTAAACAAATGATTCTGAAAGACTAGGAAGAGAAGGAGAAAATAAATTTCTTCCTTCTTGCTGCAAGCTTAAATCATTTGCTCTTCCAAGCACTTATGACCTCCTCTCATCGAAAAGGAGTCACGGCTCACATGCTGCACTCTTGGTATGGATTTTACAAGTCCAATCCCACATACTATCAGTCCAATTTAGATGTGCCATGGAAAAAACTCATTTTTGACACACATCTGACAAGGAGGAGTTAAACGTACCAACATAAAGAAGCTGTAAGTAGGCTGGAAATTTTTCACATAACTCAACTTGCAAGATTGTTCTTGAATAGAAGTAGTCAGCCAGCTCAATTTCTACAGCTAGTCTTAAATATATGTATATGTATACACAGTGAAATCATGAGTAGCCAAAAGGTTTTCGTTTACTTAATTCTACAAGACTGTCATGAATTGCAGAGATGATAAAAAACAGTTTGATTTGGCCATGATTTTCCCAATCTGATTCAACTGCTGATCTGCATTACTAATCAGTCTTTTATGTTATTTTTGAAATGTAGATTTTCCATTACTTATCTGCTTTATTTCTCTGTAGGAAGTAAAGTATATCAATGATTACAATAATCAAGTCTGCAGGTCGTACAGCGACCCGCGCAGGGCAACTGATCCCAGTTGAAAACATCTCTTCAGCAACCAACTATTTTTAACCTTGATTAGTTCCTCATTCACCATGCGACCCCATAAACAACGGTACAAGTGAGTGGGCAGCAGGTGCTTAGTTCAATACTGCTGGCAGAAAAAAAGATTGTGGGGTTTTTTATTATTTATTTATTAACTGCAGCACGGGTAAAAAAAATACCCTTGACACCATGATTGCTTCATCTTGCAAACCTCAGTATTTGAGAATACAGCATTCACAAAGCATGCTCTGGGTAAAAAGCTGCCTACTACTTGCTGCTTTTCACCAACACTTTCAATACTCAATTAAGATTCTGAGCATCAGGTGCATCTACAGATCCTATACCAGGCAGAAAATATTCATAGAAGAAACACACATAAAACCTTAAACTCCTGAGGAACACAGACACCATCACGCTGAGTAGGGCTGCCTCTATCCAGGTCAGAAGGGCAAAGCCATCATCTCAAGCATAGCCCATGAGGTGCTTGAAGGCAAGGGAACAATACAGCACATAGATGGTAATCAAGTCCAGTCCTTCATTAGGTTGCACCCATTTGTTTCTGCAGATTGGTGTACGCTCTCAGATCACAGCTACGGGTTCAGATATTTGTCTTTAATGGCAATATCAGCTTTAGCAGGCAGGTCCCTCCTCCACTTCACTTCTTAGCCAGATTAACTACCAAAACAGCTAAATCAACACTTTGGGGACAGCAAGGCATGAAAAAAGCAGGGTGGGATTTGGAGCTGTTCAACTGTTTTTCAGCATCACTGAAATCTAATGTGAAATCAGAGGTCAAGGTTAAATACTTCTTACAAGACATTCATTAGCACTTCATCTATGTAAATTAGGCCTATTCATGTAAATTAGAAGAATAAAGCCATCTTGCAGCAGTCCTTAATAAGTATTAGCTTTTATTAGTTCCCAATTTCAGCTCCATTTAGTACCAATAATCCAAGAATGGTAACTGTTCATAGAAAGAAGTCCATGCAGTGTATCAGTGCTCCACCCAGGCATTCTAGGATCTTTCAAGTGAGCCTTCTAGACAGTAATCATTGAAAAGAAATGACTGCTGAGGTCGGCTGAAAGCTGTGTTCCTAAAGCAGCCTCCAAGCTGACTGGAAACAGATCTGAAAGAGCTCCCTCCCACTTCAGGGGAGCACAGCTGGAGTCCTTTTGTTCCAAATCTATAATGCAAGACTGGTGTGCTCAAAGTAGAAGATGGCTCACAGGCGAAGTGAGTGACAAGCAACGAAATAACCCAAAAGAATTTCTGTAATATCACTAAGTATTTAACATTACGATTTGTATGCAAGTCCTATGCGAGTAACCATTGTCCGCTTTACAAACTTCTTGCTTTACTGAAAAAAATTATCCATTCTAAGTGAGATGTGCTCCTACACTGAGAAAAGCATTAAGATTTGAGAGCTTAAAAAGATTAAACTGTTTGCAAAAACGCGGTAACAGTCAAAAGCTTTAGAAATTAAAATCCATTATGCACCTACCTGATAATTATGCTAAAATAAAAATAAAAGCTAAAATAAAACTGTGGGAAACCAGATATTGATTTGTAATAAAATTCACTTCAGTACCAATTAATTCACCTTACTGTACATTAAATAAAGAACCGTTACAACTTCTTCAAGATTTAATATGCACAGCATAATTGCATGCAACAAAGTGTTCTTTTGAGAGCAGTACATGAAGAGGAGCTTCAGCAGTCTCACATGGAACTAGGCTGCATTAAAACTGAAGTGAGGAAACTGAGAATTATTCCTACGTGAGAGCAGATGTCACTCAGGAATTAAGTTTTACATCAGTCCTGACAGTATTAATTTCCAAGAAAAGGTCACTCTTCCAACCTAGATGCTATACCATTATTAAAACAAACAAACACATCTACAAAGGCAGAAACGATCTGCGTACACAGGGAACAGGACAGGCAATGTGATTTTATTAGAGGCACGGAGTGGTAGTGTGGGAGTAATGCATCCTTTACACAATCTTTTTCAGCTGTAGAAAGAAATCTTGAAGCACATTAGCACAAAACTGAAAGCCTTTCCTCCATTTAAAGAAAAGCGTTACACTGAACACAGCACTTCAACTTTAACATTGATTCAAATCTTCTGGGTCTAAACTGTCAGCCCTCAAATTAAACTCTAACCATCTTAAGGGAAAATAGAAGCACTTGGTTTACCAGTAACTTATGAGCACACTCATAGCATAAATACAACCCAAATTCCAAGGCATGAGGAAGACTATATGGTGAGCTTAATAGAACCAGTCCACACAGAAAAATGAGAAAAAAACATTTTATACTGAGAAACAGTTTTCTAAACTTGGTATCATAACACTAAGAAAAAGCTATTACCAGAACTGTCTTTAAGTATTCACTTGAGCTGTGAATATTCATTTCTAGCATTACCACTATTCACTTTCATCATTCCTCTAGATTCCCATTTTTACTTCCTGCTACATTCACACTTGCAGCAGCACCAAGATGTATTTTCATATTTCTGCAGTGCTGGACTTGCTTTTACACCTTCAGCAATTCATCTGGCTTCAAGTAACGGAGTATCGGAATTTCAAAAACACCCTGAGAAGACTGAGTAAAAATCATGTCCTCACCGTTTTCTCAACACATTCCTATTCCAATACCTTTCTCATCACTGAAAATTCTTTCAGGAAAGATAAGATGAATTTTAACAAGAAACTGCTTGCAGTTTTCAATCAAAAGCAATGGAAATACACAAATGCATGCAGAAATACGTAAGCATATATCTATCACCTATCCTACACCTACACCGTGTGTAGCTATAGATACACAACTACTATTGAGGCACAATAAGACTTAGGTGGCCTAAGATACATTAGCAGTCTATCAAAACGAGCAAACACCACATAACATAGAGAGCGTTTTCTTCTGAATAGAAGCTTTTGTTTTCCTACCTCTTCAAAATCATCACTGACCCACAGTGGGATGGGAGTCCCCCAGTACCGGTTTCTAGATATAGCCCAATCTCGCGCATCTTTTAGCCAGTTCCCAAAACGCTTCTCCCTGACGAAATCGGGAACCCTGTTCCAAAAATAAGAAATATTATTTTACCATTACATTCAATCTACAAGGAAATTAATAAGAACAAGCGTATTCTGTCCACAAAGCAGCTCATTTCAGAACACTGCAGAAATGGGAACACATTCAAGATACCACAGTGGCTATTGTGAGGCTTACGTATTCACTGCCCATGAAGTAACACCATTACTTCTGTCCTTTTATCTTGAAACAAGCTACAGATGTTAAAGACACCACATTTATTTTATTCTACAATGTGTCAGTGAAGATGTATGCAACAATGGATCCAATAAATACATACAATGTCCAAAAGTCCACAGGACAGTCTAACACTGGAAAATCATGGCTAAGGGTGGATAACAATCCTACTGCTTAATTTTACATACAGAAAAAACATACTAGTTATTGATTTTTGTCTGGAAGTTTGGAAAGTCTTGAGTAATACCAAGAAAAGACACTTTGCATTACAGGTGGGCAGCCAGGTAACCACATGTGACCTCTAGATTTTGAGGGAAAAAAAAGATGCCAGGTTGACACACTCTACAGAAAAAGCCTTTTTGTTGTATTTATTATCTCCATCTAATTTTCCTATTACAAATAAATAGCTAGAAAGCAAAAGCCTACCAATGCTTGTTAAATACTCTAGCTTGAGCACTACCAGGTTCTGTGACATGTCATGACATGTTAAAAGCTAACTTTCACCCAATGAACACTCAAAGGTTAACACAAGAATCTGATGCCTACCAAGCTTCTCTGATACACTAAATGCCCTCATGATTTCATGAGGAACTGACTGTTTTTTGTAAACAAATAATTAACTATTTATACAGTGATTATATAACAGGTAAGGGAAAGCAGTGTTTCTGAGGTGAAGGGAGCGCTGTGTGAAAAGAAATAAAGTGGCAAATTGTTAACACAACCTACTACATACCAAAACATTACCAAAACATAATTCTGGTGTCACACAGTTTCTTCTACATTGACGAGGTGAAAGTTAATGTGAAGGTAGAAAAGCATGGGAGCACACAAGCTAGCAAATGAATACAAAGCCATAAGAACTGAAATCACGTTGCTTAGAGAGAGCTTCAGCAATCAGAGTTGAGTCAGTAAAAGGGGATTATTTGGATACCTAAGTATTATCAAAAGTAACTCCAAATGGACCGCAGATAAGATCTCTTGTTCTGATATCTTGAGCTCTTTATCAGCATGTTTGGTTTTAGTTGAATTCAATAAAAGGAAACATAGAAAATAGTGGCTTAACATCATTTACCGCCATGAAATGATACAGAGAGCCGAAATTTTTCATCTTAAAGACAAAGACTTGAACTGCTTACTTTGTATTTGCACTGAAAACCTGAATGAGCAAACCATAGCAAGATTCATGGGTTTGCTTTTCCAGAGCTGCTTTCCAAAGTAAGAGATGGATTTACAAACTGAGTTTCCATAGGAAGGAGCAGTCGCGCTGCAGAAAACATACAGCCTCTTCATTCAACCTTTCCTCCCAGCACTGGGAGATTTACGAAACCAGAAGCGTGAGCATCACTTGGAAAAATCTACTGATGTCATTGCAAGCTGCTCTATCAAGCTTCACCCATGGTGACATCATGTGGAGGTCTAAACACTTCTTGATGCCAACATTGTCCAAGGTGGATTAAAAACTAGTCATAAAGGACTCATCAAATAGTCTGAAGTTCCACAACTTCACTAGTTATTTCTAGGTTTGACTGCAGTTACCTTCTCCACATCTCTAAAAGAAAAATATAGAATGTTTTTACACAAACTCAGCAACTAACATTTCACAGCATCCATACACAGCTTAGAAATTCAGAAACGCGTGCAGGTTTTCAGAATTTCTTAGAGTAGGGCTCATTTCTATTAACTTCTCCACAGTGACCTTAAGAGACCCTCTCTCCCAACACCAGTGGAAACTGTACGAAGACCATTAGCATTTGCCTGACATTCCACTAATGTGGAAAACTTCCCTATACATCACTCCTAAACTAGTTTCCATTTTTCAGAAGTTGTTAGACACTGATTAGCTGAAATTATTAGTCCCATTTAACATAGCTAGAGGCAGAAACAATCCCTCAGCGACATTAAAATGCTTGGAGTTTGAGCTCTGCCTCCTCAAAACATGCAAGAAAAATTAATTTGATCCCCAAAGTGGACATTAACCACAAAAATGCACGTGGTGTGATCCCTCGCTCTCTCTGAGCTATGAAACCACGATTTACCCCTTCTGGTAAAATTGTCTGACCCTGCTGACAATTTTTAGCAGAACATAAAACACAAACCACTTCATCTACTACGAACCACATTTGTAACCATGATTTATTGCCCCTTGAGAGGTGCAGTACAGAAATAACACCGACACAACCATTAAACACAATGAAAAGAGCCTGTATCTCAAATACATTTTGAGCTCATCACTCAAAGAACATGTTACTTAAAACAACTTGTTCTGACCATCACGCAGATGCTACCCAGACACGGCATAGCAGATACAGCCAACTGGGAACAACTTAACTATCTATCCTCCCAGAGCAAACCCTTTGCAGTCGTGCAGTTCTTCAAGCCTAGAGCCTGTTCCTTTCATTTAGTCTTACTGGGTTCAATTACAGTTATCTCAGTGTGACCTTTCTGACTTACACACAGAAGAACATTTTGAAGAAAAACAGAAAGAAATCACAAAACTATAACTCTAACCAGAGGCACCCTATATTTACATGTTTTACTAGGTAGGGAAGATGAAACAGCATTCCTAGCAACGCTGTTACTAATATCTGATCATTATTTTACTTCAGCTCTAGTGTTCCTTAAAGGATTTGGGGGTGAATTCGTTGTTGTTGTTTAAACCATGTTCTCTTTCTTGGTAACTTTTAACAGATAACATCTTGCCACAGGTGCATATTATTACTTAAGCAAGCTTTTATTTATTCTTCCATCGACATTCTGCCAAAAGATTTTACTCAACTAAGGAGACCGAGGGCAGTCAGAGGCTGCCCTGCACTGAATTCTGCTCCCTTCCTTCCCGATGCTGTAACTGAATGAACTTGGCCTCATCCTGAGACACCTCTGGTACTGCAGTAAATCTGTCAGTGTACAATCTTCCTTATAATCCCCAGCTAATTTCTCCATCTGAATTCCCAAGTACATTGTGAACAGAATGGTGACTTTGAGGCTGTGATAAAACCATAAATCATTACTGATGCTGATTCAAATTTCAGGAGATTTTGGGCTAAGTTAAACCACTTACCTAAGCCCAAAAGCTAATGTAGTGCCCTCAAAGAAAATGGCTGCACAAATACTGAAGTACAAACACTGAGCTCTGTGCACAAGGCATCCCCACAGAATGGATATTTAGAAGCTTGAAGAAAAAAACAAAAAACACTAAAGGCCACACACATCAACAGTCCTACTTCACAGCACAAAAAGATACAAAAAAAGCCCTTTGCCATACACCAATACACATTTTCCATGTTTAACCAGGTATCCGTCACATCCTTCAGCTGAAACTCATCACTTTCAGGTTTACGCTGAGGAGCCCACCTGAATCTGCAGTTTGGTACGACAAGGAAGGTGACAAGTGCTACAGTCAATGCAGAGCAACTCCCTGCTAACGGCACTGAACAGAGTCAGACCTCAGAAAAGGTCAAGTTCCAGCAGCAAATAGTTCTAGAAGTTTTAGCAGAAATCAAAGCAGGGACTTCACTTCTAAAGGATTCCTGCTGCAGCCCCGATATCGTGCTGTTAGACATTTTTCTTTTCCCCAACCGGCCTACACTTTGTGTTGGTTTTGACCTTCAAATTTCTCTGCAAAATGACACAGATAGGATTTCATACTTCCTTCTCCAACATTTAGCAAGGTTAAGGAGGCTGCTGTCTCAGCAGGCTGTGAAGCAGTCTGTTCATGCCTTCAGAATAGTGTGGGATAATGGCTATTTCTACTTCCTTGGCACCCAGGATAGTGTGCTAAATAAACTTCAAGGCACAGACACAGCAGCAGTTGCAAAGTTCACAGAACTGAACATCACAACACAAAGGAATAAATATTGATTTGTCAAATAATAAATTAAGTGAATGAAAGTAATCAGTTTCAACTTGCTTCAGCGTAAATCTCTTACTGTCCCAACATAAAAACTCCAGCTTAACAAATTAGAGATGACAGTAATTATCTGCTCTAGGTATGGATGTGCATTTCTGATCGTTCACTTGTTTTTGAAGCAGATCTGAGATCTTGCTGAATTCAAGCATTGCTAAGTGCTCTGCGCAGCAAGCTCCTTCATCCCTTCTTGGTAGCCACCCTTGTTCTTTGCATCAAATCAAGATCCTAACTGATAAACAAAAAAAGATGAAGACCAATGAAAATTTAGACCCCTAACAACATTTATTAGTCTACCACAATAGAAACCATTTTACTTGGCCTCCAAAGTGTATGGCCTACAGAGCATCCAGGGCACGCAAGCAAGCAAACACAGATTTGAACATCCCTAATTAGGGAGCACCTCTTCAGTCCCAGAGCTCGCCTGGCTAACAGCACATCCTCACAGCTGCTGATCCAGAGACTTCTCATCACCAGTTAACACCACAGGAGCAGCAGGAATTAAGATTACTCTATTTCCTTTCTGAATCTTCTTTCCAATGAGAAATGTGCAGGATGTAAGAAATCTGAATTACTACATAACCCAGAAGGAAACACATTAAAAGATGTAAGACACCCGTTCCTTTCCTGGACACGTATTCTGAAGACCTTCTCATGTTCGTAACACAATTGCAAATACCGAGTACAACTTCTTATCCATTTCAAAGTTCAGATGTGTTCCACATGACACTGAGTTGGCTTGCCCTGCACCGGTCACAGGACGCAGGAATGCTGTCACAAAGCAGTATCATGCTTTTTCATAAGTACAAATACCACTGCTGAAATAAACAGTTGTCAAACATTATCACAGCAGAAGCCTTACATGCTTTATCATTAATTTACCATTAAAAGCTTTTTTGAGATATTATGCACAGATGCACTAATTGTTTCTCACACCTCACCATTCCTCTCATCAGCTGGTTATACTCATGGCATTCAAAAAACCACAGCAACTTCTCATACTGGGTAAGACTCATAATTAGTAACTCAGGGAGGCTTGGAGCTTAAGAATTATTTGAAAAACAGTCTCAAGAGTGTCAGATTGATAAACACAAAAACAACCACAATTAGGAAATCTCATAACAGACTAGCACTCAGCATTTGATGTATTTGGTTCTGAGAAGGTGGCCCCCAAATTATCCTTCCATTTGGCAAGCCAGCAACTCGAAGGGATTCCTGAAATCAGGAACTAGTTGCATGTTTGGAAAGATAGCAGGATGTTTGGAAAGACAGCAGGCGACCAAGTTGCAACTGCAAAATCTAAGCTGGTTAAGTAGTTCCCCTCATGTCATTTCATAAAAGTATGTAAAAGTATCTTTAAAACCATAGCACAACACCTGTTTTCACTTTTCTTTATTAACTAACCCTAAGAAGACTCGAAGTCTTCAATTCCATTATGCTAATCTGTTCTTATAACAAGCATCCTTCAACATGACCTCAAATTGATTCCTAATGGTTTTTACTTCAAGGAGATAAAATAAGGCAACTATTTATGCCCTTTTAACACTTTAATTAGTGGCAATACTATATCATGGACCTAATTAGAACTCTCCGGTTAGGGGTGGGGGAAAGAGAGAGGAAAGGGGAGCAAAGAGGAAAGGTCAGCTGCTTGCAAAGCACAGTTTCCACTGCAGCAGACAGTTTCTCCTCCCCAGTTCACGAAATCTTATTATAATGGTGCACAACCACACACCCCAGACAAGTTAGGGTTGCTTCCATCAGTATAAAATAATTTTCTGCCTATGTGCAGCTTACATTTGCTAAATTAATAGTGTTTTCAATCATTTTGATATAGCAATGTTTTTCTGCAGTCTTTTATCACGGTTCCCATAGCAACAAACACTTCAGCGTGAGACTGCAATGCTGCTGCAGACTGCATCATAACCGTACTGTCAGCAGCACACAGCTGCCTGACAAGTCAAGATTAAGTGAAGCCATAACCTCCAGTTCTGTGATATATTTGCATTTAAAAAGCCCGTTATCTTATTTGTATGACTCAGACAACGTGCTAATTGCTATTAAAATTTTTAATCTTACCTATGAAGGCAAGAAAAAAGTCTGTATTCTGAAGCCAGAGAGGAATGAAGCTTTTGCTGTAGCTCTTGCTGCAGTTTCCCATGGAACATTCTGACTTCATGGTTACCAAGTACTTTTATATTTACAAGTTGGTAGTGCCATATATTTGCATTCTTTCAATGGTGGCAGACATTCAGCACCCTGCACACGCAGATGGATTTGCCAGTTGTCTAAGCACTGGTGAACCAACATTTGGAGTTTCTGGCTCAAGTAATGCCTTATTTCATAAACAACAGCCTTGTGATGACCGCTTGCTGGGACTGAAAAGATACTTGCTGGATTCATGACAAAACAATCTCTGCTCAGGAGGCTTTGAGAGGAAATAGCAAAATTAGGACACAGCAGAACACAAGCTATCAAGATCAACTGAAACAAGCCTTAAAGTTTACTTCCAATCCTCAACCGTGTGTGATAAGAGCCAGCAATAAACCCTTCTGACTTATGCTGCTCTAAATTAGACCACCGCGAGGCAAACCCTGCAGACATTTTTCCCTTACAGCCTTCTGCAGGCAATGAGGCCACCGAGCATTTTGCATCGGGAAACGCTGCCACCTACCGACCGTAAACTGCTGTACACTTCACACCACTACGGAGACCACTGCCTGCACCCACAGCTCCTGACTAAGCATAGTCCATGACTCAGAAGAGTGAAAATTACATGATCCTGTTAAAGAAAAAAAATAAAACCACAAGAAAACTGGTACACAGAAAACATGCATTTAAAACTGTTCAGCACTTACTTAAGATAGCAAAGAAAATACCCTATTAGACACAGAAAAACCAACCTATTTTCCAAAATCATCCTCCAATTCTGTTATAATTTAAGTTCTATGGCTCCTGCTACAGCGTTGGATTTCTCATCTGCACAAAGACACACAAGCACGGTTGGAGAAACATCAGCTTCCCACTGCTGAATTGGCCCTACACTCTGCAGCACCTACCTACCAGTTAGGGCTTGACACAAGGTAGGTGTCAACTGCAATTAGAGCACACCTTTTGGAAGGTGGGAGACGGTCTGCCATTCAGCAAATAAGCAGGCTGGCCAACAACTGGGAAGGTCGAATCAAAGCCTCTCAGAAGATAAAGGTGTTTGACTGATGCATGTGAAAACACTTGTTCATGGGGTGCTCGCACGGGAACAGCAGGAAGCATGGAAAATCCACGCTTTAAAAAACAGATCTTAACTTCTGGCAAGAAGGCCTACGGCATGCACTCTTTATAGCATTTTCATTAATCACTCAAATTGTTAGTTCTGCAAAAATCAAGAAAGAATATCTCTAAGAACCAATACATCACACCCTTTATTACTGTTTGAAATTTTCAGTGCCAAGAAAAAGCAAGAACAAAAGTCTTGGCTACTTTGAAGTCTGTCACATCTGCTTTCCTTCCACTGATGCTCATTTTTCCACTACATTAAGTGCTGTAAATCTTGGGTAAACAATGTCAGAACCGCGCAATGGCCTCTAACACTAAAAACCAGCCAACAGTTGGAAGTAACTATTCCTGAAGTTACTGAGGTAGAACTCACTTGGAGATGGGTTTTCTTGTTGTGTTTTTTGTTTTTGTTTTTTTAAACGGAGTTCATAGCTGAAATTTAAATATAAGCCCAACGTATTTAGAACCTTTTCTCTCATCTTTAAGTATATGATAATAGCACACAGTACCAGAAGCGTGAGCTGCTTTAGTTTAGAAACATACGCTACATTAATTTATTCTTTACATTAACTTACACATCTGTAACTTACACCAAGTTTGAACGGTGGCACCAGGAATTAGTCCCACGTGATGCAACAGAACCTAAGGTGGCATGGTTTAGTTGCTTGTCGGCAGCGATGCAGCAAATCCTCTTTATAACTTAATGATTTATTGAAAGAACAACTAAGGCTAAATCCAAACCACGGACACCAGGGACCCAGCTTTGGTGCTGCACCTAGTTCTTTGCATTAACATAGCAGGGAACTAAGGCCTGACAGCCCTGAACAGGATGGATTCATCCTGCTGCCATTCAAGTATCACTGCAGTAAGCTATCTGAATACAAGATTCCAACTTTATTATTTCCTGTTTTAATAATCTCTTCTACAATTTTTGTGGGGAAAATTCAAGAAGGGATTTTAAACTGAGGACTGTCTCCTAATTCCTGCTACAGTGCCATGTTTTCAGCCACTTCCAGCCCAAGTAACTTCTACTCTGACTTAAGGCTGAGAGAAAGAAAGGGTTTTTATTTAGTCTCCATTTAAAAAAAAAAGTGCTGGCACATTGTAATCTTTCTCATAAGCTACAGTTAAGTTTGAAGAATGGAGATACAGCTGTTGGCTTTAATAAATGTTGAGTGACTGTGGCTTTATCAGTAGGCCAATTCATTAAAAAACTAATTAAAAAAATCAATCAAGTTGGAAAGTTTGTCCAACTATGTTTAATCTACTTCATCATAAAGGATACCTATAAAAAGCACAGCTATTCTTAAGGGACAATATACCTATCAGTCATTTACAGGAACAAAAAAAGCAATGCAGTCAAACTCATTCTGCAAAGGTTAATATAGTCTGAAAAGCATGTATCCTAATTTTCTCATTTTCAGGACATACTGAAGCCCCAGAGAGTCCAAAAATATTTTTTTTTCTTTTTTAAAGCCAGGTGTTATTCCTGTGACGCTTCAAGAGATCAGGTCTCCTCAAAAGCATAGAAGTAGGTTTGGGGGAAGGATGGACTCCCCAGCATTTTAGTAGATACGAAGAATGCTAGCATTCTCAATGTCAACTTAAGAAGTTTCATCCCAACCAAAACTGGCATACTTCAAGAACATACAAATAAATCCTTTAAAGTAATGCATTTTTCCATTTAAAAAGTTGGGTCTGAAGCAGGGTTCAAATGCTATACCAATTCTTAGGAGCATCTCCTGGATGAGTTGAGGTCATTCAGCAGTTTCTGCTTGAAGTTTTGCCTTTTCTATCTTAACCAAACACTTGACTTCCTTAATAGGATCATTACAATTTTTCTTATGTTCATGTGAAAGTTAAGCATGCAGGTCTACTGTCAGTCAACAAAACAGTAAAAGCATCTTGAGATAGCTAATTAAAGCTAAGAACAAACACTTTCACCCTCCTCTCCAGCTTGTTTTTCCCCCAAAGAAGGATCACAGTATGTTCCATTATGGAAAACTAAAAGCAACACTTACTAATCTATAAAATCTTCTTATATATCAAGACCAGGCATGTGCTTATTAGTAAGCCAACACCGCAGCACCTTCGCACAGTTTGTATCGTGGATCACTAACTTCTCCCATATTTCAACACTTACACTGCTTATACCATGTAAAAGTTATGCAAAAGCTGCTCATAGAGAATTTCACTGTCCATGAAGAAACACAGCCTAAGTTTTAACTGTTCTGTTTCAACTAAAGGTGAAGAGTTGTTTCAACTTAAGTTTCACCTTCAATACAATTTCATTTGCTGAGCAAAGTCACACAAGGATGGCATCCTACTTTTCCTGCAGTCCTCATCTGAGAAGACTGAACAACTGCAATGGTTCTAGCCTCCAGATCTTCCTCATCCAATCTCGACTTCTTGGGCAGCAGTTAGTTATTGGAAAGGATGAAAAAATAAAGGTTATGGAGGTAGAAAGGATTGGATCCTTTTATTACTGACACACTGTAAATCCATCAGACTCTCCAAATGGCTACTATCTCCAGGAGTTCCCTCTTGCTGCTCATTTAGTCATGTATTTAAGTTACCACGCTAATGCAGTAATACATTTAAATCGTTATCTACAGCTTATCTATTTTTCCTAAGATGACACCTTTTTCACATTCCCAGTACACAAAGGTTTAACTTCTGCTGTTATTGGCCATTTTTTATTTAGTCAGCTGAAACACTGAGTTTATTACATCAACCTCCTCTGTAATAACTATATGAAAAGAACAATAATTTATCTAAAATATAAAAATTGATTTGAAACAATGAATACACAGCGTTTACCTTCCTAACTTCTTCTCTAGTGAATCCTATCTGGGAGGTTTAGCTAAGTAGTTTCATACTGCCTTAGGTTGAGATGCAGCTTGTCTCATGCTTCACTTCCTGGCATTGTGTCACACAACTTGAGGATGCTTTTAATGATCTTGTACTGCATTTCATCATCAACTTAGATTTTAACTTTACTGTTTGATTGTACTCAACCATAATTACACTCTAAAATATATTTCTGTATTGAATTCTACACAAGCAAAGAATGACTTCTGAAAAGCAAGAAAGGAAGGGCATGCAAACATATCCACGCAGAGGGCTGATCAGCAATGAAGTAGGTTATCTGTTCATGCCAGGGTTGCTTTACCAGTTTGAGGTCCATTTGTGAAACCTAAGATAAAATGTTACTTAAAAACCAGTTACCAGCCATGTTCCAATAGCATTGGCTCAAAGACAGAATGGAAATATGATGGGAATTAGCAATAGGAACAGTGACAAAGAGCTTCGTAGAGGTTCCTCTTTGCAAAGGAATAAAATATACGTAGGAGACATTACCAGTAGCATTGAGCATTATTCTCCAGTAGCTTCTCCACCATGTGCTCTACTCTTACAAACCAGCTTGGCACAGCTTTGTATATTAACGGAGTATCTGACCTGTAGCAGGAAGGTGATGGGGAAAGAGCAAAAAGGAAAAGCCACGTTATTTATGAAGTACATTTTAAAATACAGTTCTGTACATAACAGATCTTTCTTCAGAGATGGAGTTCATTGTACACTTCTTGAAATATTATCACAGTAACAAAGGTTGTTTTGTTTTTAATCACATATTCTTACTCTTACATGAGCTACCATTACAAAATTGATTCCTAAGAAAAATCCCTCATGCAGCAACTACACGAATTTTTATAGCAAGAGAAACCATGAGAACAAACTACACTTGAATTTTAAATTTATGTTGCTATGAAGTACAAAAATAAGAACTTCACCCTGTATTTAAATGAGTTATATAAGTCTTCCAGGTGACATCATTCTGGTTGTTTTTTTTTTTTTTTTTTTTTTTTTTTTTTTTTTTTTTACATGCACATCTCCAACCTGGCAAGCCAGAAAACATTATGCTACATTATTACTATTCATATTTAAAAGACTAAGTCATTAAATTGAGTAAGAGTACCCAAGGTTGACTAGATGATCATGCTATGCCATGAGGAGAAGGAAAGAGAGATCCAGAAAAACACATAAAAGAAGTAAAAGGCATCCTCACATATTTTTTACTTCAGCATTTAAGGCAATTCATCCAAAAACCACACGAGGTGTGTAACACTGACACGATGGAAAGCACAGCAATGACAGCAGAGTAGCAAAGTCCTAGGCTGCAGCAAGTGAGCATTTGCTCAAATGCAATAGCTGTGGGCACAGAAATAAAGGAAAGAAGCTGCTTACCTTCAGAAGGCCTCAGGCAGACAGGGATCTCCAACAAGATACCTTTACCTCCACTGCCAACCCTTAAATGAGGTTTGGGAAGGGGTGGATCCTGCCTCCACCCCTTCCAGCCACTCAGGTGCACTGCATGCACCTGAGCTCCCCTGGGTTGGCCCTGCCTTCCCACCAGGTGCTCCATCACTGGTTTAAGCCGTGATTTAGCATTTCTGCTACATAGTGGCAACAGATTTGGAACTTGGGATTGCTTAGAAATGAGAATGCTGTAGGACAGACTTTACAGACTGATAAAATTCCCTAAATCACCTAGTAAAATCGGAATCTTTAAGCATCTGGCTGCACCTCTTATTTGTTAGTTCCATAACACAACAGCTTATGGTCTTGAGGGACTGTTCCAGTAACACGCGGCCTTCTTAGGGATCCAATAATCAATTCATGTGTAAAGTTCACAGGAGAGTTCAGACAACTCTAGTACTTCACATCTATCTCATTATTCCAAATTAAAGAAGGAAGACTGAACCCTAGGATAAGGAAGCTGTCTACTTGAATAGAGCAGCTGCAGCAACTCTGGGACAAGAAGCTTACACTTCCTTAATATCAACTCACTACACAAAAATATTACCTGAAATATTACTTTTTGTTTTTTAAGCTATAACACGGATTCATTTCAAATGCACAATCTACTCATATTATGATGAAAATTCAAATTGATAATATGGAAGTACTTCCTAATGGTACACCTACTGGACAAACAGAAGAGGGAAGAAATACAGAGCAAAGATTGTTTGGCTTTCATGTTGCCTAATAATAGCCACACCATTTCTATTAATCCTGAATTTGAGAAACTAGTTCAACTGTGATATGTTTCAACGTGCATCTTTTAAGAGTTAAAAGATCTGTAAATAACCTCAAGGGGAACAGCAAGAGCCCAAAGCAATAATAATGAAGTAACATTCCATCTATCAAATGTAAACATACTGAGATACGAAGTTCCAATTCTCAACTTTACGTCCTGATATCCAAAAAAGGGAATAGTTTAGTTAACTCCTCCCACAACAGCAAGACAATAGTGAAAAGAAAGCATTCTGCAAGCTACACGGCCCTCCTGAAGTAAAGAGCAGATAGAGAATATATTCAGGGAAATTCTGCCATCTGTACAGACAAGCAGTGCCTTCACACAGAGACAAAAAAATCTGCCCCATATGACTGGTGACATCTGAGGAAACCAGATTCAGTTCTCTACTGGAGAACAAAGTGAGAAATCCTCAATACTGGGTTATGCTTTCCATTAATACAAGTTAAGGAAAAAAACACCCAACTAGACCTTAAAGCAGAGATGGATGCTAAAAAAAAAATGATAATCCTTTCTGCATAAACATTCTTCTATCTAAACTGAAGGCTGTTTTCTTTTAACCCTTTCTTAAATAAGGTAAGCCACCTTCTTGAAGACAAACAGGTTTCCTGAAGACCAGAATATATATTCCCACGTTAACAAAACATTGAACAAGTTTTGCTAGACTTTCATATATGTATGAAATATATATTTTATATGTATATATATATATATAAAAGAACAAGCAAAAGAAATCATAAAAAATGAAAAGAAATGGAAAAAGCACCAGTACAATCACATCACTCAGAAGCGGTTATGGTCGTGATGTGGGCGCAGGGAATACATTATCTGAAAATGGTTGGAAGCCAAGGGACTACTATGGAGAACGCCTGCTTGTTTTCATACCCTTTCTATGCATTCACTTCTGGACACCATCACAGGGTCTACAGGGACACGTGGCTCCTTGGTCTGATATAGTACAACCACTCTCACTGCTTCCATAACAGTTCTTTTGCTCTAACTTCAGATCGGTGCTTTTTCAGTACTTCACAAAGGACTAAGGTCGACAGACTCAACTTATTAGCAGTACAAATTGAAAGTAAAAGGCAAAAATGCCACAGATGCCATAAACCAAACCTATTTCAAACAAGAGAATAAAATCCCCTCTTCCACGCTGCCTTCCACCTCTCAACACAATAATGTAACTCATAGAATTCCAAGACAATCGCACTGAAATAAAACCTGTTACCCCTGAGCACCAGAGGACTGACCTTTCTTCCATAGCTAACATCTGCATTTCTTGAAGCAGTTCCTCTACCCAGCATTCCTGGAGTCTTCAAAGAGTACCTTACATTACAGGTAAAACTGATTTTCAATGACTAAGCATTTAAATTAAGACAGTGATTTTAGACAAAAATATCAGGATGATGAAGAAAGAGCAGACAGCACCCCACTAAGGGCACAACCATTAAAAGCAGAAAAAAAATCTAACACAAATAACCTATTTTAACAACTTAAGAATATTTGCTCTTCTGCCATGGGAAAAGAAAACTTCACAGTGCATGTTAAAGCCTGACAGTCACATATCCAGTTTCACAGCATCATCCTACCACACACAGAGATGAATTCTGATTACTGAGGACCAGCACATCCTTCAGGGAACACCAGGGGTAGCATGTTTCCTAAGACCTGCGTCCTTTAGAACTTTATCAGAGGTACAGAGGCACCTGAGCAAACAGCCTGTTCCTTAGCAGTGATAGAAAAATCAGCTCTCTCTGAAATGTAACCTTTGTACATGAAAAGATCAGTGAGAACACTCTTCATGCACACTATATGCTCCAGTAGCTCCATGTACCTATTCTGGACCGCACGGTGGTTTAAATCAACTTATTGTTATCTTCCATTTTCTTTTAATTTCAGAAGTAAGTTATGGATCACTGACCACGTGCCCTTAAAGAACGCTTCTTGGCTTTCCTTCCACGGGCTTAAAAAAAGCAAAACCCTGCACGAGTCAGTGATAGAGCTTCCCAGTGTTAATTTCTAATAGGATAGCACACAGGAGCTACCATGGACACTTGGCTGTCAAGCTTGCTACTTTTGCTGCTTTCCAGGGTTGTTGAATCACTGCCTACTGCTACCTTCTAGAGCTGTTAAACCACTACCTCGACTATACAGGCATTCAGGTTATCAAGATCTCACAAGTACATAGAACAGTTTTGGCTAATCGTTTTCTTTTTCAGCAGTTCCAATAAAGAGGAGTTCGGGCTGGAAACTGTCTACTGTGTACTCACCTAGGTGACACTGTTACCCTTACCTTTAAATTCCCAACTTTAGTTAACAGAAAATTACTGCATATCATTACAACAAGACAATTAAAAGAAGGACCCTTTGATGATATGCAAAAGGAGAAAAATAACACACTTGGGATTCAGCAACTCACTAGTTCCAGAGAAAAGCATGAAAAATAGTACATTAAGCAGGAAAATCTGATTCCAAAGTTTTCTTTCATTAATCAAAATAACTTATAACTATGTTTGAAGTCAAGAACTACTCTTCTACTTTTAGCATATTCCAATTATGGTTTGATTTCTGATGGAAGTTAAATGAAATTTTAAAGTAGATTCCATTATTCTGCTCTTCCCGCCAGATCATTTGCTGCTAGGTGCTGCCTGCAACTTATCATCAATCAACAAGAGTGTCAACAGTGTGGCAGGATTAAGTATGCTCTACAGCATCAGCATTTCTATGTAACTAGTTTATCTCAGAAGGTCATGACTGTATATTTGAGTTGCTACATAAGGAAAATAAAAGCAGTGCTCGTTTTCGGCTGCAGTTTAAAAACTAATAACTCTTGAAGGACTAAACCAAAATTGTAGCCCCTCTAATTCAGTATGCTTGATTCCTTTTACTTTCAGTGATGTTAAACCGATGAAGGTAAGTGAGGGGGAAAAAGGAGGCAAACCTCAAGCTCCTCAGTTGCAACCCTCAATCTTAAAGCCATATGCACTTCTCTCCTTACCTCCAGCAGAACGGATAGTTGTGCTTGTAACTACTGCTGTGAACCAGCCTGCCTTTCTCCTTCAGTAATTTAATGATGTTCTTATCTGCATCCTGAAACGACAGAAGAAAAAGGTTTTCCTTGGATAACAGATTTCACAATTTCAGTAAGCCACGACAAGATTCATCTCCAATATCTAACAAAAAAATAACCTGCAGGTAATTCAATATCTACACACACAAAAATCTCCAAAATGGCATACAATTCATACATTTACTGCAGAGGCACTGTGAAACACTAAATTTGAAACATTATTTGCTCTCCAAATCCTCATATAGATCAGCTCACTGTGTAGAACTTAATTTTTCTGTAGCACCACTACACACCGGAACTCACATCATTAAATCTTTGATTGTCTTCTGATTTTTCAGCAGAAATCCACGGTGCCTTGTACCTAATATTCAGAACTGACTGTAACATACTCCTCTAAAATGCGAGTGTAGTTACAGAAGCTATAGCATCTTTTGTAACATCTAACAGGATTTACAGTTTAAGTTGGGACTGAAAACTGTAGAGTTCAAGACAACCTATTGGACAAACACTGTCAAAATGAGATTAAGAAAGGAAAAAAAATCAAAGTATACAAAGATCTTTTTATATTGCAATATTCACAATCTAAAAAAGAATTCACCATTTAAGAACATTTTTCAAGTTCAGATTCAGATAAACATGCAGTCTCCAGTACGCCCTTATTTGCCTCAATTTACAGGAAGCAATGATAGCTGTTTGAGTACAAATACAAGACTTTCAAGTCTGTTCAACTGGAACAGGCCATCAAATAGTAACAGTGGGAAACCATGACTGAAAAACAATTTATTTAGTAAGTATATGAGGCATTCATTTTTACAGATTTGTCTATAACAATCTAGCATTCCTCTGGGTCTCCTTTCACATGACTCTCTTTCATCTATTAACGAGTCAATTTGTGTTGCAACATGTCCCACAAGTGGGAAAAATGACTGGATTTCTCTCCATTAAGAAGCTGTCTTAAACTATCTGGCTGATATAAACTTAATTATGACATCTGTGAATGCAGTAGGCACCCAGAGGCAAGGCAGGCCTTGGCACACTTACCCAGAGACTGCATACGTAACATTCCTGTAGGAAACTAGGAAAAAGTGTGACTTTGCTGCTACTAACAAATAAACACCCCTCTTTCCTTTCAGTACGAGATTTACAATACTACTTACACTTCAAGTTCTTTTCTTTTTTTCAGATATTCTAATAAACAAATCTGCCACTGTTGCACATGTTAATAGACATTTTGATTTTTCCAGAGGCATACTGAAGACAAAGGCATTAAGGCAAAGATAAGAACACTTCTAAAGCACATAAACTTTATCTGGAATAAAAGAGTAATTTACTATCTCCAAGCTCACTGACCTTCACATACTGTCCAGCAAAGTCAGTCACTTCAGCTGTGAAGCAGCCTGACACATCAACAGGACAAACTGGGACAGAATCTTTCTGAATAATATTAAAATCCATACAGACTCTGTAATCATCCTACAAAAGATAGAAGTGCCAAGTTATAGAAGACTGAAATATCAGTTATAATATCAATTCCTGAAAAAAATAAATACAAAATAAGAAACATGGTGACTGGACAAGAATAGTGAAATACTAGCCTTCACTCTACAAAATATATGCTTAAGAAATGTTATTTTACACAATTGTACTTTAATTCATTGCAGAAGTTAATATTTCTTCAGTGTATATGCACATTCTTCTGTAGACATAAATATACACACACTTATGTATGGATGGAGATGGCAGGTTGTTTTAATCAATCTCATTCTGAAATTACACATAAGAAATCCCCCTAATTCTGAATGTGTTAATGATTTGAAGTCTTTAAATCCATATTTCCCAATCTTTTGGGCACATAGGCAGCAATACTGACCGAGCACCACACATGGACAACATCACAAACTGTTTTCCTGGCCAGCTCGTTTAATTTTTTAATTTCCTGTAGCAGTAAGGAGCACAAAAGAAAAAAAGCCTTCAGGACAAGAAAATGACTGAAAGCTTTTCACAAACGTAACTAAGAACCAATGGTACCTTTAAAAAGGAAAAGAGCAGAACAGAATTATTAGGGGAATAGCGAAGTTCAGACTGCAATTTCAAGCTTGAAGTCAAAGTAAACACATCTTAACCAATTATTATTCCAGATTACCCACTTTCTTTCCCTAAAGGTGAGATTATACTACTAGAGATTGGAGAGGAAGGGAGAGAGAGGAGGCTGCAGATTAAACTCTCTCAATACATTTGCAGAATCACTTAATTTTCTTTCCTCGCCGAGCAAGGTCCTACCTGAGCCTGTATGAAGGCAGGCTGCTTGAGTCTCACAGGTTCCTGTACTGCCACTCTGACCAAAAGGGGAGCCAACCACTGACTTCAGGGACTGAAATTGAAGGGTTTTGTTGTGGTGTGAAATGGAACCTACAGTGGCCCTGACTATCTAAACTGGCTGCAGTTGAACTTTTAGACTCCTCGTTGCTTAAAGCTCATTTACCTTGGATGAAACAAGCACACAACAGCTACTTCATAGGAGCTGCGCTCTGAAGTAAGCTGTCAACCTTGATCAAGGAGATCTTATCTGAATAAAGTGTTCAAGTAAGTGTCAAATAAGCAAGCATTTCACAGCTAGCTGAATTCTCCTTTCATAGATGTAACCAATACTGGCAAGTCAGCTTTGGGTGGGACAATGCGCTGTTCCCAGGTCCTCTCTGAGGTCTTCCCCCTGCATCTTAAGCACCACCCACCGGGACCCTCAAGCCAGGTCTAGTAAGTGTTGCCAGGTAGATCCATGTTACATTTTATAGAACATGCTGAAACTCATCCAGAGCAATAGAGAAGTTGGCTGCTTTAAGTACCAATGCACCACCATCACATGCAGAAATGAAACCCATCTCAGTTATATCACTCATTTACTCTACACATGACAGTCTCAGTCCACTTTTCAGTTGCTGTGGACAACCACCACAATTACACAGCCTCCATTTGGTCAACCAGCTATTACAGTCAATAGATGACTTAAGACAAGCCTGTTCTCAGTTGACCTTTCACCAGCTATTATTGCTGAGATACAGCAAGCAGACTGCAGCGTTAATATGTAGGCCAGATGACAGAACTAACGTCAACCCTGATTTGGCAATGAACTGCAAAAGGCTTTGAAGAAGCAGCCAGCAAAGAGTACATCAAAGCCCGGCACACTGACAACCTAGCTAAAACATAATCACGAACCTTCCACTTCGCAGGACCCAGGTCAAGAGGTGGTTCAGTTTGGTTTGCATCACCAAAGCAGCCGGTGATATATCAAGAGTTTCCTTTCTTTTGAAAAGCTTGGACTTGAACATAAACGCTCTACAAACTGACCTTCTATTTGATTTAATGGGGACTTGTTCACAATCCAAGAATACATTCAGGCACAAGCAGAAAACCACAAGTGCTAAGCTTCACTGGAAAACTAAAGCAAATTTCAGTTATTTCCAGAATTGAAGTCATACTGCTGGTCACTTTTTTTTTTAATGCCTGTGATGATTAGATCTTTTAGAAGATTACAAAGAGAAGTCAATGCCATACTTAAAATGAGTGAAACATAAGCTATTAAAAACTCATCGATGAGAATAACTCAAGGCTTTTCTCACAGAAACTTGAAAAAAGGCAACAAAAAAGGAAAAAACTGTCAATAGGTTTACCTGTAGCACCACTTAAAAATTAAGTACCTTTTCAACACATTGCAGAAGTAAAGCATAACAGGAATGAACCTATGAAGCTTTCATGATTCATTCTGAGCAAGCACTGAAGTACAGGGTTTAAAAGCCAACTAAAACCATCACTAGAACTTGATGCAGACACATCTACCTATGATGCCTGAGCAGACGGATTTTAATGTCATGTTAATCTGCAAGTACGTTGAGTTTGAAGTTTTACACAGGTTTGTCTTGCTCCACAAGCTTTAATTTTGATTTCACTTGAATTAAAAAAAAAGTCATCTCATACTGCATTGCATCTTCTATCTGGCAAAAACATCACATAAGACAATGAAACTACAAATCCTGGAACTAAAAGGTGAATTTTTACTACTGGAGAAGGAGCATCTAAGCTATCATCTCAATGTCTATCAGAAAGAAGAATAAGACCGCCTTGCTTTCCTCTAACTGTTTATTAAAAGAACTTGCTTATAATGGGGGGAAGGAACAGACACAAGACAACGTTTCTTGAGAAAGACTGTGCCCTTCTCCTCTGAGCTTTATCTCCTGCTCCACTCACGCCCTTTTCCTCTTGCCTGTTCGCCTTCAACCCACAACAGTGAAGCAAGTCGCAGAGATGCCAATTAGACAGTCCTACCTATAATCAGGAGTTCTCTCTCTTTTTCATCTAAGACTGACTATTTAAAAATGGAAACATTCAAGTCAACGTCATGTAATATTTGGTATTCTGTACAGTGCCTACTGTGATGAATTCCTGAACCTGAACTAGAGCCCTTGTGAGTCTTTCTGAACAAAAATAGTCACTGGACTGTCAGAAGCAGATCTATATGTATCCCACAAGAAAAAAAGCAGCAGCATTTCATACAACATATTCTATATCATTTCCTTCAAAGGGTAGCGTATCAGTTGACTCAGGTCCATACTACAGCATTATGAAGTGTAGGCACCCCATATGTATCAACTGCTAATTTTATGATCTTCGCATACTTTTTACTCACAGAATTACTCTATGCATCTTTTCTTCCTTTGCAATGCACATACTACACTGCCACGTTTTCCAAACCCCTGATTTTAGAAAGGTAATTGCTGACTTCCCAGGAGAGATGGAACTTTTTTTTTTCCCCCTTTTGTGTTTACACAAGTCTTTGCGGGCTTGCAACAGAACCTAACAGAAGATGGCAGATAATCCTCGGTCTAACTGGTCAGTTAAGTTTCCCAACAAGCTGTTTCCAATAACTAGAAAGTATTGTGAAAGTACACAGCAAAGCAACACAGCAGCCAATGGAACACTTCTTCCAGAGCTCCCTTGCTATTAGCAGCCTTCCCACTTCCATTACTCCATGTCCCATGGCAAAAGTTCTTGCCTCAAAACCAAGACTGGTCTCTCATCCCTCAGTTAAGTCCCTGGAGGATTTAGCTATAGGTGAATATCTGAGGTTCAGCTCATGCGATATGCTTTAGATTCCTTAAGGCACTTTACCAGTCACTGTGAATTTCTCTATTAACCAGGAACATACTGCCCAATCTGATTTTAAGTTACAGCTGTATTAAGGTAGAACATCTTTTCATGTCACTGTTCATCTTGTCAAGGGAAACAGAACACAACAGATGCATCCTTCAAAAAACGCAGCAAAAAAGGACAAAGACAGGATATTTCTCATGAATACAAAGAGGTCTATTATTAATGCCAATGGTTTCTGGAAACTATAATAGAGCTTGCAGTACAGGGACTGCTAATTGCTGGACACTGGCAGTTATTACAGGTTTTTTGAGGGCATTTTTGGATAATGGTTGAAGACAGGACACTATACAAAAGAGACAATGAGTCTAAACTAGCGCTGTTAATTCCTATGTCTAAAAACTGATGAAATTCATGAAAAAAATCCCTCTTAACCTTTGCAAGAATAGACTGAGGGAAAGAAAAATAAAGTTTCTTAGTAGACAAAAAAGAAAGGAGTTCAATAAGGGATAAAGCCTCCGGAAAAAAAAAGCACTCCAAGCACTTTCTCAGGCATTCCAAATACACAAGTAACAAAATTGACAGACTGAAGAGAGGCAGCATACTGAGCAGAACTACAGCTACCATCCAAAATTATCACTTTAAGCAAGTTTCTACTATCAGTGTTAACAGATCATTTATTCCTGAAGCTGTAAATTTAGTCTTGGAACAGCTAAGATCAATGACACTTGGAAGACACAGTGGTGACTGCACTTCACATACCATGACAGTAACCAAAACAAGGGACATCTAAAATCCCCACTTTAGCACGCAAGGGGCACTAGTGCACGGAGAGCTCCCTAGAACACAATGCTACCTACATTTCTAAGTAGCAAATTGGAGGGTTACTTAATTTCATAACCATTGACAGTTCACAGTAGCTGGAAAGCCAAGCCACATGCACGAAAAAAGAAATGAACACAACAGACACAAATCATACTCACAGCACCAAAATAGGGGGCTTGATGAACAACACCTGTGCCTTCTTCCTCCTTCACATAACTGTCTACTAACACAGTAAAGGCACCTTTATCTTTGCACTGTAATACAAAAATATGCTTTTCATATATACAGCAAAACAGAATTCTTAAGAACACAGGAAAGCCACTGGTAGTCACAATGGCATCAGAAATAAATGATACACATTAAAATGTGACATTCCTAACATTACATATTTATTTCCCATAGCTAAGACACTTGGACACTTCATTTAAGCAGCATCAACTTTGATTAAATCTAAGATCTCTCCATAAGGCCGCAGAGTCCATTCATCTTCAAGTCACAGTGCTACACTAAGTCCTGTGTTTAATACAATACAAATGAGTACACTTGTGTAAGTGAGGATACATTCAAGACACCTACAAGCATTCACTTTGCAGAAGTCTCCTTTCATTTTTACACTGGATGGTACTGGAAACTGTACCTCCTTAGTATTTCTTTTTTTTAAAAAAAAAGCTTTTATTTTATAATAAGAAATTTCCTTTATTTTCTCCAGAGAATAACAAAGTGGGAAGCATAAAAAAAAAATCACTGCAAACTGTTACACCTCAATCAGATATGTCACAAAATATTTGGCATATCCTGAAGAGGGATATTTTGGGATAAGACACCGATTCTAAGAAAAACTGGTATATGCCCATCTGTTCTTTAGGAAGTACAGCAGGACTCAGAGTCATTAATCCATTCTGATTCTTCACACCTGTAGTCCAGTTTATCAGATTCAGTTTAGCTTCTGACCTTTCTCTAGAAATAACAGGTCCTGCTGCCTACAGAGGTTTCCTCAGCTTTGCTGACTTCAGCACATGCTTCAGCACAGAATGCAGACACAAATGACCGAATCTCTTGCCTGAGTTAACAGCTTGTCCAGCAGTACTGTGATCCATTTCAACTCTCTGAAGAATTTAACCGATTTTCACTAAGTATTGTTTTTGTATTTTTAATACATAGTCCTCTACCCTGCCTCTTATTACTATATATTACTACATACTATAGCAACACAATCTCTGGTGCTGTTATCGACAGGAGACTTACACAGCACTTAAATGCTGCACAGTCAATCCATCTCATGAATACAAAGTTTGTGGAATTTAAAGACAAAAGACAGAAGCTCACCAGATGCAAGGCTGAGAGAATACTGCTTATTCAGTAGCACTTACTGAAAGTCTTGCTATAATTTGAATTCAAACTACTATTCACCACTCAATTCTTACTCCGGGTATATTTAAAACTTAAGGAAAAAATAAAAACAGCTTTCTGTTTTTCAACCTTTCACTAGCATTTTCAACTACTTGAATAAAATCTGAGTCCTTTTCTTATTAGGACACAAGGTTTTTATAACATAAACAAGTAATACTGAGAAACATTTTGACTTTTGTCATTGTGCACTACGACAAACACCCGACTTCATCTTACCTGAATAAAATATTCAAAGAGTGGTTTATACTTCTTCCCTTTTAGAACAATGCCAGGAAACCTGAAGAGAAAAAAAATTACATGAACACAAATGAACAACTTGAGAATTGTTTGGTCCACTAGTAGGGGAGCTGTTTCTTCTATTTCCCCCATCTGTAACAGAATTTGACTGCATGAAGCGAAGAAAGTTTTTTCTAAACAGTTCGCCTCCCATTTCTACACCTCTTTGACAGCTTAGATGAAAACCACATGTCTTAATGCATCTCTGCTAACAAAGAACAGGTACACTTCTACCCAATGGCCTTCTAATCAAGCAACCACTGTAAATTAACACAGGAAGTAAGCATTAATAACAGTTCATTTATGATAAAGCTCTGGGTAAGGAGCTTCTGAATATAACTCAACAACAAAGCACTGTAAGCTCAGCGCGTTCAATAGCACCGTACCAAAACATCTAGAAGCTGTATGCACAAAAGATGGTGCTTCTGAGAATTACAGTGCTTAAATTTTAGATACCTTACCCTTATTCTATCATTAGGCATCTATGCTTTCTGAGGGCATCTCAGAAGATCCAATACAGACAGGACAGACTGAGGAACCAAGCCAACCAAGAAGAGCTACAGCCTGTAGATCTGGCTCTCTTTGGGCTTCCGACTACGAATGGCAAGGATGGTGACTGGGCTGCTCACGACTCTCCTGAAAAGGCTCGAATCCTCCATTTCAGGAAGAAGCCTAGCTCAAACACAACCTCATCTAAAAGCTGAGATACCTCTCTGGATGCGCCACAGCTGTGGTCTTCCCTATATTCTTCCTGATTTATTTCCACATCTTCCAAAACCAATGGTCAAACCATAGAACATTTGGCTACTTGAAAGTGAGAAACTGCTTGAAAGCTATTTCAGTGTACAGAAAGAAACTCAATCAATATTTAATGCCAAGTGAGAGAGCATGCCTCCTCAGCTTGGCATACATAATATCCGCTAGGAGAAGGGGATGCTTCTATTTTAAGGCACAGCTTCACGGATGGTTTAAGTATTTTATATTACAAACAGCCTTAGGAATGTTTGAGGTGCTTAATCAGGATCAGATGAGAAAACAACATCCTAGTGCTTGGCCATACAGATGCGGGAGTGTTCAGGCAAAGAACATCAAGTACTAGAACCACCCACAGTTAAGTGAAAGGGGTGAAAGGGTTGTGGATCACATTCCTGATTTCACCTTTGGATTAGAAAATATTTA
The DNA here is from genome assembly GCF_002078875.1 of Numida meleagris. Lineage (NCBI taxonomy): Eukaryota > Metazoa > Chordata > Aves > Galliformes > Numididae > Numida > Numida meleagris. The sequence continues at coordinate 3,247,835 of NC_034419.1, read as the reverse complement.
AGAAACCAAAGTCCTGAATCTGAAGCTGGAAGTTTACACACCGCCATCTTCTTGTGACCTAAGTTATGTTACTAACATACTACTTTAACATCACCATAGTAACCCTTCACTTTCAAGTGATCAGAAACTTAGAACTGAAAAGGAGACAACACTGATGTGCTGGAAAATTGTGTAAAGAAATTGTTCGATTTGCAAGCAGACTGAAATGTAACAGAAAGGGAGGAAAACACTCATCAACCATTTTATGTTGACCACTACTAAAAGGCCAAAAACAAGGTAATATATCAAGATCAGTACATCTGCTCCAAGTTGCAGAGATGATTCTGATGAAGACAGTAGCCACCTGACTAGTGAAACAAAGGAGAAATATTCTAATTTTCTCTCACAAAAAGAAACACTGCCTGCATCTGACTCGAAAAAGGAAACAAAAGCAGTCAGGGCAGGTTTGAAAGAAAAGCGGGAAGTAGTCAGGAAGACAAGATGACTTCAGATGCAGAACATTTTCTATGTAAGATCATTCCTTGACCTCTGTTTGCCACCTGGTATGGAGCAAACATCCATTTTTCCCCTGAAGGCCTAACAGGCTGAAAATTGAGAAGAGGGCTAGAAGAAAAGAAGCGAGAAGTAGAAAAGGGAAAAGTTCATTTCCGTGAATTTATATGCTCTTAGATCAAAATGTTCAAAATACCCATTCAACTACCAGCTACCTCTTAATTGTCTCACATTTCACATCTGAGAACTGATTTATTACAAAACATAAAAATTGTAGTATGAGAAAGTCAGCTTGAGAAGACTATAGCACTAACATAGAAAGAAGAAAAATCTACTGCTCTGCAAGGAGAATACAAGTTGGCAGCACCTTTATGCACAGATACACAGATGTAAGAGATGAGAAAAAAGATAGAAATTTCAATTAGCCAGGGATGTAAGCATCTACAACGATCTCGTGTATGACTGCCTTAGAAAGCAAGTACAAAACTTTTACTCCACAATCTTTATGAGGAGAAAAAACACAATAAGAAGGCTTAAACGTTTAGTGCATTTCTTGATACAGGAAATGAATGATGGCAACAAACTGAACTTATATTTGCAGAATTCCAATAAAAGAACAATTTACAATGACAACATAATAGACCAAAAAACTCAATGCATCTACACCGCTTATTTTCAAAGTCTAAAGGAAATGCATTCCAAAATATTTAAGAAAATAACAGTATTTTCGGTAGAGCAAAATACCACAGATATTTTTGGAGCACTGACGGACCAAAACTCCAGTCGGACCAGCATAACAACTTCATTAAATTTAGTCACTGAATAGTTTAAAAAAAAAAGTGAAGCGGCAAAGAACAATCACCATGAATTTGTCAAGTATAAGTCACATCAAACTAAATTACTTCCCTTGTTAGGCAAACTGACTAGCCTAAATAGCAATCAAGCAGATAGATCCAGGGCATAATGACAGTAAGGCTTTTGACACTTTCCCCATGTCATTCTGCTCCACGTAGAACACAAAAACGTTCTAAACAAGTGACTGCATGCTTACGTGGATGCAGAATCATTTCAAGGAAAAAAGTTATTTTTGATTCAGCATTAGGCTGAAAAAAGATTTCCATCATGTTGACACTATTCAATGCTTTTATTGACAACTGAAGGGAGAAAGAAAAAAACAGAAAACAGACAAATCTGGAGATCAGAAGTTCTATCCACATGGAAGAATGGGAGCACTGAAAGTAATTTTCAAAGATTGAGTATCGCCTCAAATGGCCACAGAGTAAGTGACAGATTAAGACAATTAAGCAGGGGATGCTGAGGGGGAGGGAGGAAGATCAGTGCAAAAATACAAAGCAGGAATTACTCAGCTGTCATAGTATAAGAGAACAGAGTAGAAAACATCTTTAGCAAGTGTTTCAGCTCTATATTCCTATTATTCAATGACAACACGCAATTGCTTAGTTAAATAGAGGTGGCGTCTTTCTACATGTGCATACATGCACATTATATCTATTATTCTGATTTGAGAATATAGTGCTGTAAAACTTAACTGCTTGACATAAAAAACAATAAAAATAACTACTGCCAGCGAATAAGGCTCATCATTCTAGCTTTTTTTTTTTAAGACTACTATCAAAGACTGAATAAAATGAGCATCGATTCAAACATTCCTATTTTTCAATTCAAACAAGATGAATAAGCACTTTTCAGAAAGAGTAACTGCCACTAACTACATAACTTGGGCAGACGATTCTACAGAAAGAGTATTTGACTGCTGAAGGGAATGGTTTTACTCTTGCCCATTTCCCTTCAAATATTTCCACGAATTTTAAGACGCTTTCCACATCTATAAGTCTCAAATTGAAACTGAGAATTGTATAAATTAAGATAATTATGTTCTTCATAAATAAAAATAAACAACTGAAGGACAGACTAATGAGTTTGGAGTTTTTACTACAAAACAGTAATCCAATTAAACTTTTATTCATATTCACAATCAATTCATCCTAGCAACTTCCAATCTCTTTCATAGATTTTCTTCAAGATATACATACGAAGTATCACCACATTGGGAAATTCACCTTTTGCTAACTGCAAAATTCAACTTCTTAAAACACGTAACTCCTGAGCTATAAAAATACTCTAAGTTAACAAGTGTGCCGTAATTTCTGTACTTGCCTGTCCAGTATCTCGTATTCACTGTCAGATTTGTATAGTGCAATCAGCCTGGATTCCATCAAGATGTAAATCTTTCCTGTAGCCTTATCTAGAACATAAAGCAAAGCAACCAGTTATATACATATATATCTCAATTTAATACTCTCATTTGCACTATTATAAAAAACTCTGTTTATGCAAGATGGTATCAAACGAGATACAAAAGAGTCCAGAACTCTCTTGCTGATCAACTGCTACTTTCCATTTATTTCTTCACCATACAGACACTCATATATGCACTTTCCAGAAGCTAAGCTTAGAGATACCACAGGAGAAGACCCAGTACAATGATTTTCAGCCTCTTTCTTTTCTTCTAGTTGTTAAAGAGGCAGTAATACCTAACTTGTCTACTGTCGTTGTGTCAAAAGAAAGAACTGAAAAGTTTCACCTCATGTAACTGAAACGGACCAAAATGATTAGAGGCAGTATGGTAAGTTGAACAATTACTAAATAAATATGACTAACCTGACATTTCTTGTAATGACTGTACTCCTTTTTGCTGTCCTTCTGAAATTTATTATTCCAATCAATTTTATGCTTGGATTTCTTTATAAAGGAAATAAATAAAAACAAAAAAGAAAGCCATTTCCTACCTCTCAAAAAACCTGATCTCTGAAGTTTGACCCCAAATATCACTCGGAGTTCTCCTCAAGGCATTTTAGTATTTTTATGAGCACATTTAGCATTTGTTCATTATCACAGACCTCTAGTCAGCCATAAAGCTGTCGTGTCCTTATGCCTTACTATAAATATATTTGCTGAAGACAAGATGTAAGTAGCTCTGAAACAAGCAGCATCCCAGGCAGATGTAGGTGTTATTCCTGAAAGCTGTCAGTAACTCTTTCGAGCTGACCAAACGTATGTCAAAATTTTGGAAAGCCAGAATAAATTTAGCTCTCCCACAACACAAAGAAAATCCCAAACACCTGGAGTTTATTGTAAAGAACTCTTCAACTTTTCGTATCTGCCACCTTAGGCAATAATTAGATTCATGTGTTTGTGTTGGAATAAGAAATTATACCTTCGGCATGTTCTAAATCCAGATTAAATGCCATTGTTAACTTGAATCTCTGTTTTTGTTTACATACACTGAGAAGTCAGAAGAGGTCAGAAGTTTGGAAGAACTCGAGAACAGCAGTGCAAGCATACTTGTGTGCTTACTTTATTCAATTTAAGTTTTTAATAGATTGAAAAATAACAAGGATTGCATTTCAAGACAAAAAACAAATACTCGGTTGCCAACTAACAAAACTGGAATTTCAATTGGAAAACTGTTTGTAACAGTAACACAAAAAGCCAGAGCTTATATCGTTTAGGCAGCCTATATGGTCTGCTGCGTACAAGTCTTGTGATACTGGGTGTTCTCTTGAAAGGGATTGCCTTGTAGCCCAAGTCATTTAGCCAGTGATAAGCAACTCATCCATGAGTAAGTTGTAACACTCGGCAAAATGCACTCTTACACTGAAAAAAAAATAAAATAGAAAATCGCAGTATGCACCTCACCTTATGTTTGCACTAAAAACATACTGCAGACAGGTCGTGACTAGCATTAGCCATCTTGTGTCTGGTAAGAGAACAAAGATGTTCCATTACTGCAACCTAGTGTCATACACTAGTCCGAGTCAGAGCTCCAACAACTGTGGGGGCAAAGCTAGGGGCACCCAGTCACACCTCCCTGCCCCTCAAACGTAACGTGACTTTAAGAGGCCAAATAAAGCATTTCTTCTTCATCATCATTTCAGCTATCAATATGTATTAGGAAACAGTCCTCAGAATGCGCGTCACAGATAAAAAGAGCACAACAGTTGGAAACCATCAGCCACATGGGAAATATAGCTCATCTTCTACAACACTGATCCTGTCCAAGCAAAGCACTGTAAATCTAGCATAAATAACAGGCTATCAGTCAAAATGAAAGTACACATTCAAAGGCGCTGAAGAAAGAAGTGTTTGTTATATATCACCTTAATTTAACACTTGCCTCTCAATTTCACATATTGTAATTCTGGGTTAACACAGAGGGCTAGATTGCTAGGTAAGGTCCAAGGTGTAGTGGTCCAAGCAACAAGAGAGACACTTGCATCTTCATCCAGTGGGAAACTCACAATCACTGAAGGGTCTTGAACATCCTTAACAGGCAAGATAAAGTGAAAAGGAAAAAGAGCACATATTTACTACACCTTAGTAAAAAAATACAAATCAAATAAATAGTTATTATTGGTGCCATCCACTGCCTTGTAATTTGCCTAGTTCATCTCTGTAGTGGTAGAATGTGAAGCAGCATAAAAATGAGAAAAGAACACCAGCCACAGCATCCTATCATCATACCAGTGTATACTATCAGTCTGACAAGGCCACAGAGTTCAACACTGGGGTTAGCAGTGAGATTTGGGGAAATTAGCTGCCAAAACACCAGAGAGCTGAGTGCCAGTTCCCTCAGGTACCTCTCCTAATCCCCTTTGCTAAGTCTGTAATTAATCTTAACTGTCAAGGCTATCAGCAGCTACAGCTACGAAGAGCTTTTTCCCATATTTTCCTCTAGAGTCAGAGAACAGGAAGAACAGCTGTCACTGAGAAGATGCAGTATCTTATTAAGAAACTGTTGTCAGGAAGGAAAAACAAAAGTTTGGGGTACTTAAAGGAAAACAATATACAACAGAGTAAAAAAACCTCAGGGAAGAAACAATCTTTGTCATCTGCTCTACGGAACTTAACCTCCAAATGATTCAAAAGAATCCCCTGAAAACAAGTTTTTCTTTCAGCTAATTACAATCCTATTTGGTCACTTCATATTTCACGTATTTGGAAAAACAGATCAAACAAGTCTAATCTTGCACACGTGAGATGTTCACTATTAACTGCCAAATAAAAGAATAGATGCCTCATGCACAGGCCCTAACTACACAAATAGGTCCTACCCCCTCATCATTTCTAGCGCAAGGCACTCTGGGTTCCGTCCAGCATCATGGAACACTTAATTGCATCACAGGACAGGCAGCTATTTATGTCTGAGCTAAGGGCTGTTCCAGAGGGAATTTTCTGTGAACATCTGGTGCAGTCAACAGTAAAGCATAAATATTACATAACTCCTGCACTGCACTCAGTGCCAAGCAAAGATTGAGCTATCACTGCAGCTCTGTCTCTTAACAACTGAGAAACAACATTGTAGGTTATTCATTTGGTTTTCTGAAGCACTAAGTTGACCAGGCAGATAAGAAACAAAAGCCATGAAAATAATAATAATTACACTGAGGCTTTCAAATGATGCTCACAAAATTAAACCTGCTTTAAGTTGAAGACAAAAATTCTTCAGTTCTTATGTAATAGCAGATACTGACATCATTTACTCAAGCCTACATTAGACACTTCATTTCTAAACATACTTCCTGTGCCCCATTTCTCACAGGATCAATAAAGAGAAACCAAAGTCTGCTTTTCACATCAAGGAAGATAACAGCTGCCTTATTCCCAGAAATGACAGATCTTGCTAAGAATAAATCTTACCAGCTAACAGACCCTCAACGCTCCTATCTCCAAAATACCACCTCCAACAGACAAAGATGCTTTTGCATGAAGCAGCACAGCAGCATATATAAGCCTACACTGTACTGGTTGTAGAGCAAGAAATAGCATCAAAGTATTTTGTTAAGATACTGAGGAGAAGAGAGTTTTGTTCCATGTAAAAGGGGCACACTAACCCTTTTCGTACTAAAGAAAGCTCATTAATCTGAGCCTATATGAAATGTCAATTGCTTCGCTTGTATTTGTTAACTATTTCAGCTTTCACAAACAGAAGTATCAAGATATCTTTGTAGGTGCCACTATTCCAGATCACACAATCCTTTACTCTTCAGCGTGGTCAACTGAAACTCCGAAATACAAAAAGCACCAGTATTTGTGGGCTGCATTGTACAAGCGCATTTAAGCAGTTGTTTCAAAAATACTATTTTTGGCCAGCAAATTGACCTTTATTAGGCAAGAAGTAAAAAAGACCAGATGTACAATTTGTGCTAGCATTCTGCTGTAACAACATAAGTCAAAGATTTATGCTATAAGGATAAGGAGGCCTGGGTGGGGATTGGAAAGGATACAAAACCTTTAAATTTCAAAGATTAGGACAGAATCGCTGCCTTCATGTATGCAATCATGAATTTGTTCCAGATAAAAGCTGCATCTAGTAATTCATTTTAAGAGACTGTCATATAATGCTTAGTATACTTTGCTCTATACTGGAGTTTACCATTCTAAATTAATGATTCCTACATGCTATAACCAAATGTGGTCTTTGATAATTCTTACTAATACACTGACAAAAGATTTCAACTTTGCCAATGACCCTCCTCTTTTCAGATCTGCACAGCCAGGGACAGCTGCAGCACTCCTCTTAGTATTTACAATGAAAACCCAGCATAAGTGCAACACTCATCTTGAGAGCCAGAAGAGGAAATGAAAGTAATTTAGCAGACTAAAGCAGAGTATATGCTTCACATAATCGTTAACTAAGAACAGGGAAGAGGGCAGAGATCAAATAATCCAAACAAACACAGCTAATCATAATAAAACTTAGCCTATTTACCTCATTTTCTTGCTATCAACTTGGAGTGCAATAACATGCACTTCCAAATTTAAGTTGAGGATAGTAAAGACTTGATTGCAACACATTACGTACATTTATACTGACTTACCTTGTAATTCTGATGGGACTCAAAGTTTGACAGTGGGGTATTGCAAGCAGTTGAAAAAGGCATGACTTTAACACCTCTATATACCAGTCCCTTGTCATACAGCTGCTTGAAAACCCACCTGGAAGTAAACAAGGAACACAGAATAACACTTGATTAATAAGGCTGAAATCAGACATAATTAAAAAAGACATGTAGTGACATGGCTACTCACTTATCTGGAGCACCAACTACAGCAGCCAATGCTAAAAAAAAAATAACGATAAGAGCTAGAGACACCTGTATCCCATTCTAAGTAAATCCTGACAATCTGAAGAGCATTTTTCAGAAGAGGACACAGCTCAGCAAGCAAAGTAATGAAATCAGCTTTATGACACCATAAGTTACACTAATATTCTCCTTCATTAGCTCACTTCTCTTTGGACTTTATTCCAGACTGAGATCAGTTTCACTTAAAGCTTTACCTCTTTACCTGCTATCTTCAATATGGTCTGTAGCATATTTGGTTGTCTTCCTGAAATAAGCAAAAAATCCATCATACTGTAATATGAAATACAAGTCCAAGCTCAAGATGAACAGTAGCTGAAAGAGCAACGTACTTCACATAGCAACTAATCAGGTGTCTGTGTGATGGACAAAACCCTATGATTCTCTCTATCTAAATACCACCAGATTTGCAGGAGGGTTGTCCACATTTAGCAGGTCTTGCTGACTTGCACATTCAGAGGTACAGTCTGCAAGTTAAAAGTAAGGCAGGAGAGGGTAAGCCTTAAATAAATACTATAAATTCAAGATCTGCATTTCTTCGAGTCAAATTCCACATGTGAACTGTTAGAAGTGACTAGAGACTGATGACTTTAAAAGCTCTTTTATTTGAACTATGTTTTCAAAGCCTCCTGATCACTTTTTTGTATTCCTTTCCAAATCAATAGCCCATTGCTAAGCAACCAACCCGCAGGCTGTCACTCTGTGCTAGAGAATCCAAGCCTCTACTAAGTCAGTGTCTTATCTTCTAAGTTTGAATGTAAAATCTTCGAGACAAAATGAAAGCAGACTACAGCACTGACTTCTACGTACAATATCAAAGAAGAATATCAAGAGACATGCAGCAGCCTGTTGTCATGGAAGACATGACAGACTCACATAAATGCACACGCAATCCAACCAGATTTATCCACGGGCCTCTACTAAAAGCCAAACACTTCCTATGAGTGGTCACTAACACGAGTAATTAAATAATCCAATCCATAAGATTGATAAAATCTAAGAAACCCTCAGCAGCATCGAGTTCTGCCATGGAAGAACCAACTCCAGAGCTGTGCATTCCCAAGGCAGCTGACATTCTGCTCACACCTCAAAAGTAACAAATGTCATCCACAGGCAAGCCGTGGCTGCCTGATCACCAACCCAAATTCAAAGCATACCAGTGCATGCATCTGTTTTACAGCTGAGATTGTGCCATTTTTTCTTTTTTAAGTGTCTCCAACAAAATACAGATCTGTGAATACAGTTTCATCTATTTTCTGTGTATACTATACAGCTGGTTAATTGCAGAAGTTTTCACTCAGGTTTTTAAAAAATTAAATGCATGACTATCATCTCAGAGGATAATTAATGCAGACTGTGACAAGTGATAGCATTTATACTGAAGGTGTTCTACTTGCCTTCCAAAATTAACTAAAATACCCATAGAAAAAGCTTCACTTTCTAAAGAACACTGCCTACTAACAGCATAGACGAAAACTACTAGCGAAACACTGAATATTCAATTCAGCTGTAAATAACCACACACTACAGCACAAGTGAACACTAGATGGGGTTGCCAAGTGAAAAATCCAAGCCAGCACCTCCCTCTTGTGGCAGTTCTCCCTTACTGCAATCCAAGTGCGCCTCAATTTCCCAAAGCCAGACAAAAACGATGAGCGCTCAGTCGACATGGCATAACGACCACACACAGGCAGCCTCGTGTACAATCACTCCTTTCAGACAACTATTCCAAGTATTCAGAATTATGAAGTCAAGACAGCTGCTTGATGCACCAGCCCTCACTATCACTACGATAACAAAACAGTGGCTTTGTTATCTCACATCAGCTGTTTCCGCAACGAAAACAAACTTGAGATCAGTTCCTGCGCCACAAGTGCACACATGATGACTGTCAGAGAGCTTTCAGCCAGCAGCACTGCCCAGCTAGAACAAAAATCAACCTGGCTCTAACAGCAAGAGTCACTAAACTGTTTGCAGGTGGATATCATGTCTTGCTTAACAACTCAACACATGAGATTTCAAAACAGCCTGCCCAGATCTAAACTCCTTATGTTTGAAAATCATTGGCAAGTTGCAAGCAAGAGGCTCTAGGTTTTTAAGCCAAAACTGAAACAGACATTATTATTTCCAAAAGGATAATAAACTAAGAAAATCACAGAATTAATTTCAAAAGGTTGTAAATCAAATGCTGTTCCTTAATTTTGGCACGTTTCTCCTCGAACAGTGCAAATTTCATTGCATTCTCCTGGCTGTGGGAGGCTTACATCCCTTAACAGAAGAAAAACGAGGCTTGGGGAAAGGTGAACAGAAGATGTATATTGCAGCCAGTGTTAACAAAGAGCCCACTCTTCAAAGGAGAAAGAAATCTAACTTCTAAAAAGCATGACACCAACTGAAAACACCCATTTCTTGTTCCTTAAGCGTAACGAGGGGATGACAACTGGTTCGACCCCGTTAGTATCCAAAACTGTGAGCACCTCTCACCATACGTACAACTTCCAAGAAGCTGGAGAGAACTTTATTACAATATTAGTTGATCCAAGTCACATATACAGCAGACGAACATCGCAAAGGGAGTTCTGGCTTCCAAAAGCTACTGCATTAGTCAGTGCAACACTCCAAATACCCCTGGCATCCCACATGAAATCCCACATTCCTCAGTACCCTCTAGCAGATGAACAAGTAAGTTATCCGCTTCACGCACGTACATCCACTTAACGTCAAAGGGAAGGATGCCATCTTACAGCTTCTCAAGTTCTTCATGCCATTCCTCTGGGTTATGAAGTGATTTCAAGTGACCTGAGGTTCTGTTTGCAGTGACTCAGTATTTAATGGGGTTTTAAGTGTTCAAAGTCTCACTGCTTCGCAGAAACTAGAAGCACCCATTAGAAAAATCAGAAAATGATTTTCCAATTTGCAGTGCTCTTTTTTGGTATTTATTTTATTTCTTTAAAGACTCAAGAAGAACAGTGAACTCAATTACTGATAAATGAAAAATGGAAAAAAGTACTCAACACTGGACCAAAAGACATAGACATAAGAGGAACCTAAGTCCAATACCAAACACAGAAAACTTGTCTTTAGAACATCATCTTTATGAGACGCCTTCAAAGGAAGTAAAAGCATATGTCCTGGGGACCAGGAATCACAAATACAGATGCCACCAGGTCTTATGTCTTACTCCTCGGGTCATCTTTAAAATCCCAGCAGAGCTCATTCTGCTCCAGTTCCACCCTCCAAGCTGTCAACTACCAACAGTGAGGGCATTTCCTGCTGTTATGTCCATACCAGCGTGCTGAAGGACACTCAGTCAAATCAAATGCAGAATGTTCTTGTAACAGAAAATAAAAGCATGCAAAACTGATGCTAGACTTACTCAGTGATCATCAAACTAAGCAGAAGTTCAGTGTATTCCTCCTCTAAAATACAGGTAAAAGGGATGAAACGAAGACTAGCATAGTAAGAAAAAACCACCACCAGAAACCTAGAGTGCTAAACGCTGGATGAAAACATGCGGATAGCTTCTAGAAAAAAATGGACAAAGTAGAATCCTTCCTTATAAACACCATCCCTCTAGTGAATCACTGAAGAGTCAGGGAATGCACAAAATACAGAAGTGATTCCTATGAGAACCCAGAGATTTGTTGTTTTGAAGTCATTCTGTTCTAGTGTTGGATTAACTTCACATGCAGAACAAAAGTAAAGTTAGAAAAAACAAGCACGTAACAGTCCGGTTACCGTGATCTTTACAACAAGGGCAGCTGAGCACTGACAGTTACCAACAGAACTCTACAGTACCAAAAAAAAAAATCAAGGCAGAAGGAAAGCAAAACTACATCTAAGGAGCAGTGGTAGAACAGCCTGGCAAGTCAAGGCAGAAGTTCCAGTTTCAAGAGCTACCTGCAACCACTCCCTCCTTTTGGAAGGTCAGGGGCACTCCAAGCCTGGCACTAGTACAGAACAATGGAGGACTGGACTGCGAGGCCAAAGGACACTTCTGTTAAGGAACGAAACAGAGGTCTTCTCTAAAGAACAATCCCAAAAGGAAAACTGAAACCACAGCAACAGAGACAGTTCATGAAGAGGGGCAGAGGGGACAGAAATGGACCAAAAGCCCATGCTGCATTTTCACAGTAAACAGCACAGCCATTGTCTCAAGCACATAAAGTACTCATTTTCAACCGTAACTAAGAACACTTTTTCCTTCTCTTCTCCCCCAATATCCAGTGTGACCGCAGAAGAACATAAGAACAACTTCTCAGAGCACAGCAGCAGCTAGAAGAGGTTCCTGTCACCAGTACTGCACGAGGACTGTGTGGCTTTGCACTGTACAAGCAAACAAAGCTTTCAATTGTTTTAAAAACTGAATTATGTTCAAGTCACAACCAGCAATTTTAGCCACCAGACGGCGATATAAAGCTGTTCAACTAATTCCACGTGCACAGGGGAAATACCATTCCAAACCATCAGACTCAGAAACACACCTTGACTCTGAGCTCAGAGCAAGCAACTCTGAGTTATGTGAAAGAGTTCCTTTCTAAGGAGGAAAAAAATAAAAAAGAGTAAACATAACCACCAAATATGGCTGGGGCTGTTGAAAGAGACCCTACACCTGATACAAGTCAAGCTTGTTTTCAAATGGTCCTTGGAAGATCCTAGTTAAACAGCATTACGGTGCCACCAGGCAATTTTACAAAAGACAGGCTTCTTGTCAGTCTCTGCTTTATCATTAAGCATGGTTTCTTCAACTGAATTAGTTACATATCTGCTTCCTTCCCACCATCCATCCTTTCACTGGTCATCAAAAACTCACTGGCACTAATCGTTCCAAGAGATATCTGGATGTTTTGTCAGTCCTTTATCATACCTGGATGTAACTATTTAATTACATATGAAACCAACTATACAGCTGTATAATTAAAGGTTATCAGTAAAACTAACAATAAAGAACATCAGTAACACTTCACTACGCATATAATCTGCTTTTCAATTGATTTTAGTCAGCATGTACTCTGCCAAATCTTTCCTTGTAATGCACTTTGTAATTTTAACAACATGAAGGACTCAGCGTTGCCAGTTCTAAGGTCATCTTGTCTTTTGGAATTCCAACAGGCACTCTGAAAATGCTGCCAAAACTCTTGGAAGTTAGCTCTGCACTAGGAGTCCCAGAAAGCTGGGAAATTACACTGCCAAGAACATAACAGCAGATTCACAGCCTCTAAATTCAAGCTTGAAGGAGAGGTTTAATTAGAGCTAAACAGAGTTTGAAGTTAGCAGTATGAAGAACATGAAGGTAGAGACAACTTCTTAAACAGAGCAAGGAATGTGTTAGTAAATCTTCAGAACTGTTTTTACATCAACACGGAGCAGTAACAACATTTGAGGGCTGAGTAAGAGAAGCATTGTTTGTGCTTGATTTTATCTAGAATATCCTACTATTCTGAATAAGTCAGTAGTTTGATTAATTTCCTCAACTAGGCATGAAGAGATTTCACATCCTCTTTTGTATTTTCCCCACTGTTTACTTGAATTTGGCACATCTCAAAACAATTGCAGAGATATATGGATCAATGCAGGTTCGCTGCAATTGAAGCCATTTTTAATGTTTCAAATTCATACAGCATATATGCGAGGTATACAGAAGTTAACTTACCACACGGACTCCATGAATTCAGGATAAAGTGTTTTATAGTCATTTTCAAAATCAATCCAGCGTCCTAATCTGGTAACATTGAACTGTTAAGAAAACACAGGCACACAGATGAGAAGACATCTTCACATTAAGGATGACAGGACATTTCCCATACTCATTCCATAAAACAGTTTCATTTCAGGAGTGCGGTTTTTGTCCCGTATCAGTGAAACACATCTACATAAAGTTTAAGCCTGACACAAATCAAAATAGTCTGTTTCAACAAAGATGAGCAAAGAATGAAGCCACTGACAATTGTTTAGAACCAAGACCACAGAATGGTCAACCATGAAGTGGTTGGTAAGAGATATTTTCAAGGTTCGGCTGAGGCTCAGGTGCCTGAAAGCAGTGTGTTTAAATGGATACATTTAAAACATACGGAGAGAAAGCATTGACTAAAATCAACTTATTTTTCATTATTTAAAAATGCAACCGAGAATCATGGAAGCTTTTGAAATATGAGATTTGAGCATGGATGAACAACTGCTAAAACTGAAATAGGCTGCACTTTTGATTCCTCATCACGACTCCAGACACACAGCACAGAAACACCTGCTTTAAGTCAGCTCTCCCTCTGCTGTGCTTCCTCACCCCATACAGTGGCAACAAAAAGAGGTCCAGGAACTATATATGCTATCAAGGAACACAGAACAGACTGCACACTGAGCCTTCACTTACCTCCCATTCCTTTGAGTATCTCATCACAATTCCTCTGCACTGGTTGTTGTATTCTGCAATCCCCATCTTCGCCACATCCTCTGGCCCTTTGATGCCCAAGGTCTTGTCAATCTCATATTCCTGGGAACATGGAGAACAACCAAAACAAAAACATCGCACTACGTCCAAAGCTTTCAGAATTTGTCTAAACCGCTTCTTTATGTTCTATGCATTACAGCGGGGCTGAAGGGCCTTCCTCATCCTTCTGAGTTTTCCTGAGTACTGCAGGTGAAATAAGCAGATGTTTTGAAGGATAACCCAGCTGTGATCGTGTCTTTACTATCTTAAGGAAAAAAAAAAAAAGTTTTCTGAAACACATACCAGATAAATACATGGTTATAGTAATGAACAGAGTGCCTGGAAAAAGAAGGCTGACTGATCAGCAGGACACACAAGAAGTCTCTACACAAACCAAGGCCAGAGCAACACACTGGCCAACGAGCTCACATTTCTCCTTTTGCAACAAAGCTAGCATAAGAGCAACACAAATGTGATTGATGAGCAGGTAATACTGGGGAATATGAACCAACAGACATACGTGTAGGTAGATTTATTGCACGTACCACAGGTAAGCCATGGCAATCCCATCCAAACCTTCTGTCAACATGAAAACCACTCTGATGAGCGAATCTGGTTACTATGTCTTTAATGGTTCCTGCAAGAATATGGCCATAGTGTGGAAGTCCAGTAGCAAATGGAGGGCCATCATAGAAGTTAAACCTATGATGCAAAACAGCATTATTAATTAAATCAAAAATTAAGCACCAAACCTTCAAAGAGGATAACTACATCTTTGTGCCAATGCTTCCTTAATAGGAAGTAACATACGTCTTAATAGGACAACATCCATTTCTTGGTCTGCTATCAGTCAGACCAAGTATCATGCTGGCAGCAGAAATAAAGCGAGTATTTTCACTCATTCCATTCGTGATTGCCAGTTCTACCAAGATTATTACTGGAAATGCCAGAATGCTGCTCCACAGCTGCCAGACGCGGTTAGGAATTGTCCTTTCTTACCTGTGGGTTTCTTTTATAAACCCACCAAGCAGGAAGCTGTAATTTTATTACTACTGCCTGCACACTGTTGACTCTGAAACTGAAACATACATGGCAACTGACAGGGCAACATTAGCCACAACTGCTATCTCCAAAGGGAGTGGCTTTGTTAACAGAACTGAGGCCAAAAAACAGTAAACCCAGCTAAGCCAACCCTGCATTGTCACATGTAGCGCTACAGCTTTTAGCAGATTCTTACCTAGGTCTATTCTTTGACTGCTTTAGGCATTCCTGGAAACAATTAAGCTTCTTCCAGAGCTCAAGGATCTTCTCTTCCTCATTTGGAAAATTTATGTTTTCTGGAACTTGTTGAACCATTCTTTCCCAGCAAGGACCAAAGAAAACATGTATTTATTAGGATTGAGAGGAAAAAAAGCGACCTCACAAAAAACAACTGACTCGTTAACAAATTCCTATCAGTGAATATCTTAGTGTTTCCTAAGAGCTTGTTTCAGCATCAACATGGAAGCAAATGCTATAGTCTTAAAACACCTTAAAATTTTGATAGATTACAGTTTCATAACAGGAAAAAAGTTCACTATTCACTCATGGGGCCAATTACTTTTTGGCTGTGACAGCTAAAAATCAGTAAGAAGGACCACAACTCCTCCTCCTCTACATTTTCAAAGGCTTTCAAAGGCTTAAAATCATGATTTTTCCCATTTAGCTACGCCATCATTCTCAGGAGTAACTAAAACCAGCTTAGAGTTCAGATAAACTAATTTAAACATATTGTATCAGAAGATGAACGTAGGGAGAAGAAACTGAACAGATAAGAACAAATCTGGAGAACTTCAGCTGGGTTCTATCTTCAAAAGCACTGATGAAAAACCAGCCATTTTTTTTCCCCTTTGTTTTACAGTCACAGCAGAACTAAGGCAGAAGTGGACACTTCTTGTTGGCTATTTCCTGGAACTCTTTTATTTGGCTGGTTTTGAAAGGGCCGGTGGAGCCCAAAGGCATTTTTCAATTCTAGCTAAGAGGACAAAAGTCCTTACAAGCAAAATTACACAAATGCTTTCCTTGCAAGTGTAACGCTATAATGCAATGGAAAGCACAGCAATGATAGCAGGGTAACAAAGTCCTAGGCTGCAGCAAGCAATCACAAGCCTAAGTGCAGCAGCCATGGATGTAGAAACAAAGGAAGAAAATCCACTTAGCCTTGAAATGCCTCAGGCAGGCAGGGATCTCCAATGAAATACCCTTACCTCCACTGCCAACCCCTAAATGAGGTCCAGGAAGGGGTGGATCCTGGCTCCAGCCCTTCCAGTCACTCAGTGCATTGCAAGCACCTGAGCTCCCCTGGGTTGGCCCTGCCTTCCTACCAGGTGCTCGACCACTGTTTCAAGCTGTGACTAAGAATTTCCACTACAGCAACACAGAGAACTTTCAGCACCATTAGAAACAGACACACCAGGTCTTCCGTACCTGCTATGAGATTGAGAGAGTAGGAGACAATGGGGATGATAAAAGAATTGCAGTCTTACAGTTTATTTCCTAGCAATCAACTGACTTGAGCGACACCTAATTTGGTGATGTTTTTTACAAGGGTTTTGACAACAGGCTCAGCAAGTTAAATACGTATTTAGGGTTTGGTCTGTAACTGTGACCGGGCTATGGAAGCTGCTCACATATCACAGACTCCATGCGTAAATCACAGTATCACTTTTGGGCCATTTCTACCAACTGAAGCACTGCATGCATAAACCAGTGTCCAGTAACCACAGGCCACAATTTCATACTCTTCCCAACAGTACAAGAAAAGTCTATTATTCAGAACTGGAGGAAAAAAATAATTACTGGTGGCAGCTACTATGCAAAAGTTAGTCACTGCCAGTCATTTTTTTTCCAGTTAGAGAACAGAATTCTAAAGAGACAAACCTGATTTAAAACCCATGCATGTCTCAGCCTTAGCTGAGCAAAAAGTTAAATCAAGACATCTGTGTTCAGCAAAAGCAGAACAAGTTCACACGCTGATGCATGAACAATTCAGCATACTCAAAGAAAAAAAGAAAGAAGTTCACAACTATAAACACGTACGTGTTTTAAAATCAAGAAAAAAATCAAAGGAATCTCATCACTTTGAATATAGACTGAGATGAAACATCACAACTAATGTCACTGAAACAATTACACAAATGTATCTAACGATGGAGTGGTTTCGGGTTGGAAGGGACCTTCAAGCCTATTTGGGTTGCCCCCCAACCAGATCATGGTGCTCAGAGCCCCCTCCAACTTGACCTTGAATACCTCCAGGGACAGGGCACCCACAGCTCTCCGGGCAGCACGCCAGCACCTCACCACCCTCTGAGTAAATAACTTTTTCCTAAAGCCTCATCTACATCTACCCCCATTTCAATTAAAGCCATCCCTCCTTATCTTATGGCTACCCTCCCTGATGAAGAGTTCCTCCCCATCTTTCCTGCAGGTCCCCTTCAGGTACTGAAATGCTGCCTGTCCTCATAGGAGAGGTGCTCAATAACAGAGCACTTTCAGGCAAGACTTCAAATTTGCATACAGATTATGCAAACAGCTGTTTTGTTGTTCTTGATTTTGTGTTCTTGTTTCTCTGTTCATCTTCATCTGACAAAAAAAGAAGAAGATAGTTTAAGGCAACGCACCAAGGAACTTTTTATTCTTCCTAAAAGGACACTTACTTTTTCTAAAGGATAGTAACATTCAATAGTAAAGGCATCAAAGTCCGCAGATTGTTCTACAGCAGTTTCAAATTGACGCCGAGCTTCTTATCTAGAATAAAAGAATACACAAGCATTAAAACCATGAAAGTCAGTTAGAATGGCTTCTTTTAATATTAACATAAAAATGCTTAATTATTCAACAAAAAAAATCTTACTATGAATGAACAAAGATTTCAGAAACGCACTTGACAATATACAGCATGTCTGGACTAAGGATTAACACAAGGTGGATTTCAAAATTATTACTCACTTTGTTGACAGAAAAACTGAAAATAACTCACACGAACTAAAAGCACACCTAATGACACTTTGATAAGCAGTGAAGTCTGTGTACTGTATTCTATAATAGAGGTCTCCCAGCTTCAAGGGATTTATGATCACCCTCTTACCCTTGTTCCAAACACAGTGCCCCACAAGCTATCCTACAAGACCTATCCGGGACCTTCCTTCCCTCCACAGCCTAGGAGAAGCCTCCTTTCTTCATCTACACACACCCTCCCCAACTCACCAACACATCCCTTTATACTCACACCGAACTAGACTCTCACACTTCCTGCCTTTTTATCTAGTAGCTTTGAAGTAAGGCAGTTTCTGGGGTAACAATCATCTAAATTATCATCTGATAATTAAGAGCATCCACTTCTGGAAAGGATGGAAAGAACAACATTAAAATGAAAAGGACACAGAATGCTAAGAATAAACAGAATAAACATTCTTCTGAGAATCTTACACTTACATAGGGAATAAAGCTGCAATGCCAACCAAACACCTAAGAACAGGTGAGAAAAAAATTATCACAGGCAGCTACCTTTAAAACGTCTTTAAAGTGAATAACACTGTCCTGCTCTAACTAGCACCTGATGTAAACCAACACACAGTTGGAAATGCAAGAATGAAGTTGAATAAAAAGCAACCTGTTCTTTTCTACCTCAAAAGGACAAGGTTACCACCCTACTTGGCCAGTTGCCTTCATTCATCTCCCTAATCTCTCCTGCAATTCCTGAGAGAAATTACGTCAGAAAAGAATGAAAAACATGATTGCCATCACAGAAGCTTTGTACTTGATGGTAACAGAGAATTGATGATGTCACCTTATTCTGAGCAAACCGATAATGACTTTATTATTTGACTAATCTATTCGATGGCAACAAAAGCAAAGAGTTCCAGACCTCACTTACTGAAAAATATGTCCTAAAGTGAGCAGAACAGCAAACTAAACCAGGAAACTAGGAAATGACAAATTCTAGTTCCTTAACTGGTAAATGAATTCAGGCCGAGCTTTGTACTTAAGGACAGGATCAGGAAAGCGTATCAAAATTAACGTGTATGAATCGATCACTGCCAGTGAAACACCGGCTGAGGTGAAACACAGCTCATCCCCTCCCTTGGAAGGAATGTTTCTTTTTATGCTGAAAAGCCAAATAAAAGAACACTAAATGAGCGATCTGATTCCTGTACTAAGGCTACGTTTGGACACAAATGTACATTTAAAACATCCCAAGCAAGAACATAGTCTCACGCTATATATTAGAACTTCACCAAGTTCTTTCTGCTGTCTTCATGCTACTGATATTAAAAATGTACAAATCTTCACTGTTGGAAGAAAACAACAACAAACCTGTATTATTCTGAAATAACTTTGAACCGCTGATCAAAACCAAAAGCTGCCAGCTGAACTAGGAAACACCGCTGCTACGCAACGACGGGGCTGGCCCTGCTGCTGCCTGACAGCAGCTCCCTGCGCGTCACCCAGCGAAACGTGAGCAGCGTTCAGGCGGCAGAAGGCCGGGAGGCTTCGCGTGAGGAGAGGCAGCGCAGCCAGCAGAGATCTCCGCCCGCTATGAAAAGGATGCTGAAGGGGAGGGCTGAGGACGCAAACACGCTGCAAGGCGGTTTGGGGGCTTCATTCAGCTTATAAGTTACACCTTGCTGAATATTACTTTCCGCAGTAAGGGAAGCGGTTACCCCTAAATAAGTAACTATTGTAAGTACTCCCTGAACGCCAGAGAAAGCCAAGACGCTGCACGAGCACGCGGGAGGAACCCGCACGGCGCACACGGAACCCCCAGCTGCAGCGCCTGAGGAGGCGCCAACAGGCGGCCCCGCCAGCGGCCTCGCGGAGCAGCGCCGGCCGAGCAGCCGCCACAAAGCCCACGGGGCCACACTGCCTGCACGAAGCACCCGCGAGGCCCCTCCCCAGCCCCGGCACGCCCTGTGGGGTCGCGAGGAAAGAATAGCACGCCTCTCCTCCTACCTCAGCACCACACAGCAAAACCGACGCTGATGCAACCCCGCGCGCAGGCATGACAGGAAGTAGCGGCAGGCGCACGCGGCACAGCCAGCCAATCAGCGCGCGGCACGCACACAGCGCAGTAAGGCCGCTCGCCATTGGTGGGGCCCGTCGCCTAGAAACAGCAGGAAGTGGGTGGAGCCAAGGAGGGGCCCGTTCGGAGAAATGGGTCCCTTCTCGCCTCGGGACGGTGGATGTGGTGTTGCCGGCGCTGCACCGTGATCGGAAAATAAAGCATCTTATAAACGGGCTCCCGTATGGAAAAGGAACTAAGAATTGGGAAAAATCATGTTACTGACTTCTACCCGTGCCGTCGTGAAACGGCAGGACGTTCGTTGTTCCATCTGTAGGGAGCGCTGAGAGCAGCTGCAGGAAGGCTCTTGGTGGTGTGAAACGGAGCAGAATCCTGGAACGTTTTGAGCGGAGAAATACTTTCTCTCCTACCCTTAATTAGCACATCTAAGCCACTGCCCCCAGCTGATTGCGTGGGTGAAACTCAGAGCAGTCGTGGAGCAGCTGACCTGCCTGTGTGCCACAATTTACCATTACTGTGCCAACTTCCATGCTGATTGCAATGTAGGAAATGCTAGAAGCTACCTTCTTGCTTAGCTGCAAGAGGGGCTGGCTGGTCAGAGCAGGTCGGTGCCTGGTGCATGTCCCATGAGGAAGAATCCTGCTCTGTGCAGAACAGAATTCCAAACACCACTGCAGAATAAGCCGAAAGGGGACCTCAAACATGCGGTAATCCAACATGAGGCCAGGGCTGGCTGTGGGCAGGCAGGGGCCATCCAGAGGTTGTACTCCTCTGACCTCCACAGACCCTTTCTGTACCCAGAAAGCTTTCTTTCCTTTACAGACAGATGGATATTACACTCAGGAAGCCTTTAACAGTGGCTTCTGTTAGTTTGATGGTTTTTCCCAAAGCAGCATAAGCTCACTCAGGAAACAGAACAAAACCGACCAGGTTTACACCACGAGGTGAGCTATCTCTTTATGAACATTTGTTACCAAATCTGATACAAAGGCTCCACACTCCAGACGTGGCATTTATCAGACAGGTACTCTGGAGCACACGCCAGTGCCAAACCTTTCCGTTACAGATAGCAGTTTTACAACAAGTATCGGTGTTAAGACAGATGAGTTTTAAATGGAGCAGCTCTTTCTGAGTGGGACTTTAAACAAACACTGCTAGAATCATAGAATTGCTCAAGTTGGAAAAGACCTTCAAGATCATCAAGTCCAACCGCAACCTAACCATACTGCTCTAACCCACCACTAAATCATGTCCCTGAGCACCACATCCAAACAATTTTTAAACACGTTCAGGGATGGTGACTCAACCACCTCCCTGGGGAGCCTGTTCCAGTGCTTAACAACCCTTTTTTGGTCTCTTCTCACTGGTGACAGGTGACAGGACAAGGGGAAATGGCCTCAAGTTGCACCAGGGGAGGTTTAGGTTGGATATCGGGAAAAACTTCTTTACAGAAAGGGTTGTTAGAAGCATGTACTCTTTAGCAACAAAGGATGGAAAAACGTTGTCAGTTTGCTATTGACAACGTTCACGTTACCCTCTAATGTTTTGTACTTCCCTGTCCTTCAGTACCGTCATAAAAAACGGTGCAGGCATGGCAGCAGCGGCCTTTTCTCTGTCACACCCTGAGGGAAGCCATTTGGGACACAGCACCGAGCTCATTTTTCATAAACAAGTTGACTGTAAAGACGGGCAGAAAAGGGAAGACACATTTAGGATTGTAGTGGCTACGCCGTAAGACCAAACTAAGGGGGAAAAAAAATGAACTTGGAACCCCGGGAGCCGGGCACCACCTCCCCCCGGAGCCATTGCAGCCATCCAACCCGGCGCTCAGGGGCGGCTTACGCAGTTTGCGTACCAGCACCGCGAGAGTGGAAAGGGCAGCTACGCAAAGAACTGAGCGCAAAAGGGCTTCGTGAATAGCGGATGAGCAAAATAACGCTCCCCGAGCGCTGAGCCAAACCAAAAGGCCGCGGGGGGGGTTGTCAGGTCCCGGCAGTGCCCGGCGGGCGGGAGCGGCCGGCCCGGAGAAGCGCGTCCCAGTGCGGCCACCGCGCGCAGAAGGCGAGCTCTGGGAGGACGGGCCGGCTCTGGAGAGGTCGTGCCCCCCTCCCCGCACCCCCGCCGTGCCCGGGCATGGACCGCGCCGGAGGGTATAAGTAGCGGTGTGCGGGTGCGCGCCGCCAGGCGGCGTGGGGCGGCGGAGGAGAGTGCGGTGCAGCGCCTTCCCCGCGCTCCTCCCGGGCCCGGCCGCGGCTCCTCGTCCCCCGACGGAGCGCTGACAGCGCGGCAGCGGCCGGCTGGGAGCGGGCCGAGCGTCTGTCCGCGGCGGCTCAGCGCCGGTCAAGCTGCCCCGCGGCCCGCAGCCCTTCGGCCAGGCTATGCGCTGCAGGCGGGCTCCGCTCAAGAAAAAAACAGAGCGGATCGTGAAAAGGTAGAGGCGCCCGGCGAGGCCCCGTCAGCGGGGAGGCGGCACTGAGCGGCGGCGCGGAGCGGCGGCGGGGCTCCGGAGAGCGGCAGCCGAGGCTGAGCGGAGCCGCGCGGAGAGGCGGTGTCGGAGTCGGAGCGTCCCGGCGGCGGACGGGAGCATGTGAGAGCGCGGCCGCGATGCTGCGACGCGCGGAGCCGGCGGCGTGGAGCGGAGCGCGGCGGCCCCGCTGGGCG